>NC_134499.1:36546231-36616231 GCF_040206685.1 Ascaphus truei
ACGCAAGCTGTTACTCAATGTTGTTACTTCATGAGGGGTCTTCATCAGGTTTATTACAACCAGGATATGTACAGTCCCTGGTTTAGTAACCAGCAAGGTCTCATGATTATGATAACCGAGGACTCTCCAGGGTAAAAACATTGAACACATTATTCTGCACTTGCCATTCTCTTCCTGAAGTGGCTGGACTTCCTTCTACCAAAAGAAGGGAGAACGAGTGGAGAACATGGTGATCCTGAAGAACAGTAATGGATGAAGGGCGCACTTTGCAGAACTAAGTTAGCAAACTGTCCGCTGGTTGCAATACAAACATGTCATTGAAAACCATTCACCTCTTCTAAAATGTAAACAGTTTGCAGAGCGCCGAGCAGAAAACAGCATAGTGTTTTGCGACAGTGGTAATGTCTCATTTTTAGTAGCCTTATGTTAATGTTAGGTAGCAAGACTGGCCCATCAAGTATGGAAAGGCACATATAAAAGTACCAGCGTTTTCATCACTTTTCTATACCAGGGATGGCCAAATCAAGAGCCACCAACAGGCCAGGTACAGCGCATATCCCTGCTTCAGCACAGGTGACTTAATCAAAGACTAAGCCACTGATTGAGCTATCTGTGCTGAAGCAGGGATATCCTGGAAAACCAGACCTGTGGGTGGCCCTTGAGGACTGGAGTTGGCCGCCCCTGCTCTACACAATCAATGATTATGCAGACACGGTCTGGACTACACACCGGGGTTATCAGTAGTTACGGTGTGGTCAACCATATGGAGTCATTTCCAGTTCTCTCATTTATACCCTTCAGGTTTTTTTTAAACTTAAGACATTCATGTAATTTGTTTTTCCTTCTGATTCACTGCTGAAAGTGGCCATGAGCAAAACAATCGACTGCACTGGCAGTGCAGGGGTTAACAATATAGACAAGTATAAATAAACCCTTCAGCAGCAGAGGCTCAAAGCAACATCCTAACCCTCGCATACAATTTACATTTCTCTAATAAAAATTAAAAAAAAAGTCAAAATAAAAAATAAATGACACAACGATTCCCCCTTTCCCAACATATGTAGATGTGAGCTCCATGTAATCAAAAACTGGAGATGTTTTTTTTTTTATCCCGAATTATATGAAAATGAACATTTTTTGGGGGGTGATCCACAGGTTAGAAGTTACGGGACGGTGACGTGGAACGGGCTTCCTGGGATGTGTTCTTCCCCCCATTTTACCACCATGGTATAGTCTCCTTTCTCCTTCACGTGGTAGGTTACTGTATACTGTTTGTTCCCCATGTGTTTGATGGACACTTCTTCGCAAGGTATCGTGGGTCCGTGGACACCGACCAACAGCATGTTTGAACCTAGAACAAGACGCGGGATTTTCAGTAACCTGTATATACAAAGGAGTTCTACATCGTAACAGAGTTAAAGGAGCATTTGGTTCTCAAAGTCTTCGCACACATTCTTTTTAATTGCCTGTGCCTGACCTCATACCTACCCAAGGAATCATACTTCAACCTCGCACTGAAAGGTTTTATCACACACGTCATTCTCCGCAGGGTATGATACAGGACAGTCAGGACAGAGGATGGAGGAAGCAGATTGTGCCAAACAGAAATATTATTGGACATTAGACATCATGTAGAGGTGTAGTCAACACACCCGATATCGCACGACAGCGCGTTTCCGCTCATGCGAGTTTTAACGTGTTCTTGTGCAATTTGCAATTCAATACAATGGAGATGTGAGTTGGAAAATCGCCCTATTGTGCGCTTTACCGCACGATAAGGGGTACAGTAATGTTGTCTAGATTTGCAATGTCACGTTTGATGAGCCTATTACCCATAGGGACATTGTTCTTAGAAGATCTTGTATCCATATATTGCTTTACAGAAGACAATGGGAAATAAAGTGTCAATTTAGCTTTCTCGCTTTTGAAAAGTCACAGACCCCTAATTAATATTCTTCCAAAAAATTCTCCAGCTGTAGAAACTGCTCAGCTGTGAAAACTAGCAGAAGAACCGGAAGAACGCAACTCACTGCAAGGAGTAGCACAGTGCTGTTCACATTCTCACCTGCTTTACTGCAGTCTACAGCAAAGGTACTTCTTTGTCCAGTATAGGCCTTCGCTAAACCTGCTCCTTTAGATGTGACTTTGCTGGCGTCCGAGGAAAACCGTGGCACCGCGCTGTATACGGTTTCCGTGGAAGCTCTGGTCACAGACTGTACGATGATGGAAGAGGTTTCACTCACGCTGCCAACACTCACAAGTCGCTGACCTAACAAATAACGGAATGTACATTTAGTAAGAGATTCATTCACTAAGAACAGGGGCGGAAAACTCCGGTCGTCAAGGGCCACGTATTAGGGATAGCCCTGCTTCAGCACAGGTGACTCAATCAGTGGTTCATTCGTCGATTGAGCCATCTGTGCTGAAGCAGGGATAGCCTTAAAACCTGACTTGTTAGTGGCATTTGAGGCCTGGAGTTGGCCACCCCTGATTTAGAAGAAAGGAAAAAATGGTGGAAGACACATAGTAAATTGCAATAATGATAACAATGTTATATAACTTCTAGACACAGGGGGTGAGCGATCTAACAGACATGTTTGATTAAAATAAGACACGTTTACACCACATTGGCACGAGTTTGTACAAAGGCAACGTTTACAGGTCAAGAAGTTACTGGTTAAACCCCAAATAGTAGGCTGAAGCTTCATAGGAGTTTTCGATGTATTAAGTCGATCCATGCCCGGCTGTAGGTAAGGGGTTAATGGGATTAGATTTCCAGAAGACATGGAAGTCGGTACAATGTTACTGCCATTCAGACCGGTGACATTACTGTACCTTCCTTGTCTGTATCGTATCTGAGAGCAACATCTTGCGTTTCGCACCCCTCCAGCACAGAGGGGGGCAAAAGACCTGGGTGAGAGTTGTATGACAAGGATACTGTGTAACGGCCACAGGAAGAATTGTGAACACAGGACCATGTTATTAAAGGACTTTTTACTAAACAGCAACTAAAGGAAATGAGATGAGCACAACGCGCGTTTACGATTATAGTTATGAAATAGATTTGTTATTTCAACGCTGCATTTTTAGTATCTGCTAATGACAATAAGAATACTCCCAAATATTTGTTTCACAGCTTGGCCAAGCGATGTTTTAGATCAGTGGGTCTCAAACCTCCCTCCCGCCTGCTCCCCGTTCCCTACCGCCTGCTCCCCCTTCCCTCCCGCCTGCTCCCCTCCAGGATCAGTGACCACACCCGGTTTTGAGAGTCCCCAGTGCACCTGCACACAGGTGACTGTAATGCAATTGATTAGGTCTGGCCTGAGGCCTAGAGAAGCAGTTTGAGACCAGTTCTAGATATCTTAATACATTAGTCCAGGTTGCAAGAACAAACCATGTAAATATATCAAATATCTAGTGATTACACAGTGTGTTCATTTATCACTGCATTTGACATTATGTGCTAGAAAACAGATCATATTTAAGCTCACATTCACGCTTACAAACATAGTATAAATATAGCTATTTTATAAAGCATTATTTTCCAGATTTAAAAGATTTAAAAAATGTGGTTTTTAAATACATAGACAAGCATTTCCATGGATACCATACCATGATTTCAATGCATCGTGGATGGCTAACTCCAGTTCTCAAGGACCACCAACAGGTAAGGTTTTAAGGATATCCCTGCTCCAGCACAGGTGGCTCAGTCATTGTGACTGAGTCACTGATTGCGCCACCTGTGCTGAAGCAGGGATATCCTGAAAACCTGACCTGTTGGTGGCCCTTGAGGACTGGAGTTGGCCACGCCTGCTATATATAATTCCCCTCCTTCCTCTGATTTTGGTCATTAAATCATACATAATGATTTCACAGCCAAGTCTTGCGGGAGGTAATTTCTATTCCTAATGAGGTGAATCCTACACACGCAGCACGTAGGGTCCCAGCACACCAGATAATCACCTGTAACTTTTGCCTTGAATGGACTGCCGACAATGTGGTTGGGTCCGCCATATTTCACCCCAATCATGTAGTTTCCGGGAGCCATCGGAGTGTATAGGACTTTGTAACCTTCGGGACTTTCTTTACACTCCATCGTCACCTTGGACGGCCCTTCAATTGTAACAGAAAGCGTTCCCGGTCCGGCTTTACTCGTATTGATGATAAACTCGGACTGTTTACCTGCCAAAATATATTGTCCAAGTGAGGTCAAGTATATATGGGCTGCAACTATTATATGGATACTATGTAGCAGTTTAATGAATATTACATCCTTTAACAGCTGTGCCAAATGAAAGAAAATGTAAGTGCTCAATGGGCCACTGGTTGAAGTGTGATGGTACCTTGGGGGTATAGAGAACCACTACTTATTATCAACAAAGTGAGAATAAAACGAATTCAACCCGTCCACTGGACACATTTCTGAGGTCGGTAAAGGTGAAGTCCGCTTAAACTTGGCAGCATATTTGATACATCACGCTCTCCATCAAACACCATGTTGAAGTGTCCTTAAAATACTCGGCTATTTCCTTGTCCTACACAATTATCACAGCAGCAGCGTGTAGAAGCCCAGAAATAAGCAGTTCTGGTTTGTGACTGACACCACAAGGTCGCCCAGAATTCACAAAGCTCCAGTTTACAATGATGAATAAAGCATATCATCGCTGCTCAGCGCACCAGCTCGTCTCCACGTGGAGAGCCTGTCCAAAGTCTATTTTTAATTACAGAATAACAGCATCTGCACTGAAACAATCGGATGGCTTTAATTTTTTTCTAGCTACAGAAAACATGAGATAACGGAGAAAAAGTCTTATCAGAGACACACAGACAGAAATTGTGACTTTGCTGATTTTGGCTTTTGTTTCCAGGACATCAAGCTGTCAACATATCTATCAACACTAAAAAGCCTTCTGGTGTCCGCTCAACACAGATAATGAAGGCCTGGATGGTAAGAACAAAGCGAGAACACAAACTAAAGAAAGCATTGCAGTAATCCCAGGGCCCGTAGGCCCTTACCGCCGCCCTGGCCTCCTCCTCTTGCAGTGTTCCGATGTCACGAGGCGACGCGTTTCCATGACAATGGGTCGCCAAGTGACGCCGCGATGCTGCTGGAGGGCGACGCTGCAGGAGGAGTTAAGAGATCTTTACAGAGGCCCCACGCGCTCCACCGGCAATCAGTTTAATTGTTATGGGGAAGAGAGCGGAGCCTCCCGATTTTGCCACCCTAGATCCAGGCCTTGTAGACCTGTGCGTAAATACAGGCCTGAGTAGCCCCATCGGTGCAGAAGAGGTCGCCAACCACCTGCCAAACTTACTTGCTAAACTCAGAGATTAAAGTTTAGTGGAGATTGACAAAAATATCTATAGTTCGGACCATGCTTGTGTGTGTTCCTGTGATATTCAATAAATGTCTTAAAAAACGCCTTCCTCAATAAACACAATCCTGCTACTAACAGCCCAAAGGCACATGATGAGGATTGGGAGTTTATAAGTAGTAGGTGGTAATAATGAAGGGTTTTGTGGTCTCTTACCAGTGATTCCACCCTCCAGTCCGGCTCCATAGGCTTTCACCAGCGCTGGGTCTCCTTCCTGTCCCGGTTCGCCCACTCTGACTTTGAAGGGGCTTCCCAAAACATGGCTCCCATTAAACTTAACATCTATATTATGGGTGCCATTTTCCCGTGGAATAAAACGCACAGCATATTTATCTGCGGAAACATTACACATTTATTTCATGCCTTTTTAGTATGAAAGGTAGTGGGGTTTTTGTTTTAAGATGTTTAGAAGCCTCCTTACCAATGCCAACTGTTTCAGGAATTAATTGCTCTTACTAATCACTGTGCTTTTAAAGCTTAACCAAACCTTCCCTTAATACATCATATAATAACCATGGGTTTACCCTATTCAAATTATTAGAACAGAAAGAGGAAGAGTCACGGCATCTTTCTGCAACAAGGGTTTCGTGCAAGTCTTAATGACACCCACAGGTTGGGAAAGTGGACCGTTTCATAATGAAGCCGCAATCTTCAAATGTCCCCAAAACCATGAAATGGAGAACTACTTACTTCTTCAATCATACCAGGTTCAAGCTAAATAAGAAATACCTTGATATCACAGTTTAAACTACTGCTCTATATTTAATGCGTAAAGTGACAAACAATATTGGGATTAAAGTACATTGTTCTTGTGTTTAGAATGGAGTATTAACGGAATAAAATTATTAGTTTAAACTACGTGTTTGCTATGAATAATATATAACTCATTCTGGGGTATATTCACAGAGTTATGATAGGCCATTATCATTCATTAACTGCTATTAAAGTTGCAGTTCAAGCAATATCATACATGTTTTTTTTAAATAAATCAGTTCTCTACTACGAGAACATATTTGAAGCATTTAAAAAAATAAAAATAAACAATTTTAAAGACATTTTTAATGTATTCTAATGAAACAAGCATTTTTGTTCCTATAGCAACCATTTACAAAGTCACATCCCCTTCCCCTTCTGAAACAGCGTCACCTTTTTGAGCCCTGCCCTCTCTACCAGGGAACTAATTGAAACTAGTGCCTGCCTGGTCACGTGATCTTCCTCACAGAACTTTGGCTGTCAGTGCAGCAGAAGAGGACCCAAGGTGCATTTAGTGAACCCCGAGCCGAATCTTCAGCAAACGATTACAGGAGAACGGATCGATCAGCAACTTAGCTAATCACTTGTCAGTGTGTAGATTGTATTGATGCACATATTGAATAGAAATGTGTATATATATATATATATATATATATATATATATATATTTTAAACGACAGCTTGAACTGCAGCTTTAAGTGTATGACTGGTAAGAAGTGATCATGGCTACTGCGCTTTGATGAATGTAAACTGCAGTGCGACCACACTCCTTACCTGGTTCCAGCTCAGAAACATGACATTCTTCCACAGCGCCCGAGGGACCGTGCACCTTTGCATCAATCTTGCCCTTTGCTCCATTAAGTCTTATTGCAAAGGATACTGGCTGGTTGACTTTTAATCCAGATTCCTAAGAATGAAATGCAGTTGCGTTAGGAGTCTGGGGGAGGTTTGCTTTGAAGCATTGCATCATTTGCTGGAGTGGTTCCTTCGCTAGAGAGATGTAAGGCACGTGGACCTCGTGGTTTTTATGATGCCAATAAAAAAAATTAAAAAAAAGGTGCAGAGACACAGAAATACATCTCATTACAATTACGTTGGGTAACTTCTGCGACTGGTACACCCCAAATTACAAAGCGACACATTGAGCAAATATTACAGCAAGATCATTTCTCTTGGGGCCACAAAGAGACTTAAGATAAAAAATACTTATTTGCAGTGATTTGGGTTAAAAAAACAAAATGCCCTGTACATCTTCTCCGCCATTAATGAAGCAGGTTTTTATATAAGAAAAGTATTCTGAAAAGAAATTAAATGAATCAGATTTTTTACATTTTTATTAAACATAGAATCACTTGGCGTATCCCGTCTGCTGTAAAATCTTTACACCCCATTTGATCCTAGGGGCTCTCTGTCCTATTTAGGATTTAGTTGTTTCTATCCCAAGCATGTTTTAATTCCCTCACTGTATTAGCCCCTACCGCCCCTGCTGGAACGCTATTCCACGAATCCACCACCCCTTCAGTGAAGTACTTCCTAACATTTCCCACTCCACCTGCCACCAGCTTCAGAGCACGACCTCTTCTTAACATATATTAACGTTCACAAAAAGGAGCACATTGTGAAACGTATAACAGGCAAGGGAGTGTAATGGAAAGGAAGCTGTGTGTGGTTGTTATGGGACAAAGATAAACAGAAGAAGGGAGGTCTGATGGAAGAAGTGTTTGTAACTCGCAGGGAAAGCCGAGGTCCGCTGTTAATGAAGAATGTTCTTTATCGGCGATGTGTTCCAGCCGGTGTAACGCGGCAGGTCTTTATTGGAAAGGGAATTAAATGTACAGTAGCCACATTACTATGGTAGTAACAGGATTAAATATTTAAAAAAGCAAATAATTCCCAACACTTCAAAGACCATTTTATATTGCCTGCGGCATTGCGGTTGTTTGCTTATATTTGGTATTTTCTTGCTCGTTTTTTGGGTGGTTTCATTCTAAACATAACAATATTGGTTAAAGCAGAAAAACATGTGAATATATATAAAATGAGTTCTGTAGTATTAGATAGTGACTGTTTCTTTTCTTTGTTTATTTTTTATTCAACTCGTCATTTTAATGCGTTTTAAAGCATCCTTTGATTTCTATAGCAGGCTTTAACCCACCTCCCCAGCAGTGCAAGATCCTTGTAACACTTTCCTGTTTGTCATAATTTGTTGCAAATGTTCCCAGCAGTTTGAGCTGTTAACTGTAACAATAGACAATGTTACTTTAGTAATCTCAGGATACATTGTACCTGCGGAGTTACACTGACTGAAGGATTGATTGGAACTGAAAGGCAGCCATTTCGTTAGGCACACAAGCAGGATATTTACAGTGTTATAACAGGAGCACCTAACGATTGCCAGCTTAGGTAACAATGTAGAATGATACATTGTCACACGCTTTACATTTACAAATAAGAAATAAGGGGGGGGGATGTAGTAATACCGACTGAGCGGCTGATTGAGCCACTTGTGCTGAAGCTGGGATATCCTTAAAACCTGACCTGTTGGTGGCCCTTGAGAATTGGAGTTGAGCACCCGTGGGTTAATGTATAGGATTTGGTTACCTAGGCAGTCTTTCAGAGGACAGCTCTCTTTATTAATACATTACCCATCACTAACAATGTTGCAGATGTATGCCACGGGTGAATAAATTCCTCGTATATTTCTATAGGTCCATTAAATGACATCAGTTTGGTGCTTTGCTTTTTGTGACAATGCCTTTTCTTGCTGGCTTACCTGCTGGGATCCATTTAAGACCCCAGAGCATTATTGAACCTAATATTTTATCAAGCGACTACACTGTTCATTCATTTCTTTACAGATCCCCGGAGATTGTCACAAGGTATTTGCGGGTTTCGTTTACACTAAAACAAAACAAACTGGTCTTTAAAAGGGTACCCTGTGTTCTCCAAAAATTCGATGTTGACACAGAACTAACTCAATAAAATGCAATGAATGGGTAGGCCATGAAGGTTAACCTAATTATGTCTACCTGCCAAAAACAAGTTCAACAAAGTTAAACAAAATATATACGATCCCAAATTATGTTTTAACCTTCAAAAACATGGTTCTTTTTATCTCCTGCTTAACCGTCCCATTAATAAATGATTCATAAATCCAGAAACAAGACATCTTCTGTGACTTTTAAAATGAAAATATACTGTATGCCTACATCTTAATACACGTATATAGTGTGTGAGGGACTTGCATCAAATTGCTTTGTTAAATACTGAATTTCACTCTAAGGTCACAAAATTATGTTGCGTAAAATAAATTGACAAACCCTCCATCATACATCATATAGCCAAGGTGAAAACAACACGTGAGCACATTCTCAGTGAGTGACATCTCAGCGAGGTCTGCAACCCTGCCTCTCCCCATCATCTCTTGCGATACAGTGCTTCCACTGCAGCCAGGGATTCTGGGTACTGATATGCAAATGAGCACACACAGGGTGTCACTTTTTGCTGCTTATCTATTGTAACATGACCCCTATAAGCTTATGCCTGCTGCATTACACAGCTTTTTGAGCAGACTGGGTTAACCCCTTCAGTGCCTGAGGGTCGTGCCACCACATTGGCCATGGACCTTCTGGCACTTCCGGATAACGTGACCGTGCTTCCGAGTGATCACGTGATCAGTTTTGAGTTCCGGCGCTTGGTCTGGGTATTAAGGGGAAGGGTGTGGTACGCAAGCAGTGGGTAATAATGTACGGTGTCATAAGGGCCCCTGGCGTGGCACTTCTGTTAACATACACCGTACATCATTAGGGCACTGAAGGGGTTAAGTGAGATTTTAAAAACTTTTTTTTCATAAATTACACCACCTCATTTAGTCAACATAATATAATACTGGAGTCCATAATCAAACAAAACAAATGTGAATATTTTTTCCCCCATTTAACTTTCCAATGTTTCCAGCTAAATACCAAGAGGGAGACCCAGTTCTGGCAGAATGAACAGCTGGCTACATAACAGACAATGGTTTCTGGGGAACGTGACAAGTAGTGTGATTATCTCCCTCTTTCGCTTTTAACTGTACGGTCCATGAAGTGCTAACAAAAAGAACTCAGGGGCCAGCAACTTGGGATGCCCCAAAACAGGGGTGGCCAACTCCAGTCCTCAGGGGCCACCAACAGGTCAGGTTTAAGGAGATCCCTGCTTCAGCACAGGTGGCTCAGTCCTTGTGACTGAGCCACCCGTGCTGGAGCAGGGATATCCTGAAAACCTGACCTGTTGGTGGCCCTTGAGGACTGGTGCTGGCCACTCCTATATAACTCCAGAGTAGCCAGGTAGTGTGCGAAGGCATCCGTGGTGAAATCCGGTCAAGTCTTTAAATGAAACATTTCCACATCAGAGTGGCCAATTAATGTCCTTGTTGAAACCCAATATGTTCCTGAATGCATTTAATAAAAAACACATCTCTGCTGTAACTTTGTGAGGGAAATTACAGATTAAACCCCTAAATTGACACAGACTTAATTTCCAAGTTACAAATCCCTGTGTGCTTTATATGCATTTGCTTTATACTTCAACATGCTTATTTTACATGATGGGATGGGATCAACACAGTATACCTCAGACAAGGAATATATTAAGCAGAATATTAAACGGTTATATGAAGACATCATTGGCATATGATGCACAGTTTGTTTGCATGCTAATATATAAAATCCCACTGAAAAACAGCTGAAAAAAATGAAACGACTCAATATTCAGAAGCATTGATTATATATAATCAATGCTTCTGAATATTGAGTCGTTGCATTTTTTCAGCTGTTCTTCAGTGGGATTTTGTCGGTCAAGCTCCCATTGGTTAAAGCTCAGAACCTTCAGCTAAGAGTTTCCAGGACTAGGTAAGGAGACGACAGATGCATCATGGATTTTCCACATACTGTACGTAAACCTCTTCCAGACTCTGAGAACAAGGAGCCAGTGAATATGTGGTCAACTTCCGAGAGGTTTCTCTGTGCCTCACCTGAAGGCTTGTGACAGTCAGTCTGCGAGCGTCATCTGAAGGAGCGATGACGGGGACCATGTAGGGGCTGTGTGGGATGTGCTCATCGTTGAATTTGATGGTCACTTCATAGTCACCTGAAACAAGAAGAAAAACCCAGTTAGAAATAAACCGTTTCCAACATGAACATACCACTTTATACTGTGCAATAAGAAGCACAGGACCCCATCTGGGATCCATTAAAGCATTCAAGGACATGCATGGAGGCAAGGGGAAAAAATAAGGGGAAGTGTCCGGCAACACCACAACCTGAAAGGGTGATGCTAGCAACGAGCGGATCTGGTTGCAAAGGGTTGCGCGGTTGCTGTCATTTCTAAACAGATGAGGACATTGATATTGGCTCACTAATTGGAATCAACTATACCTCCCTCGCTTCAAGGAGTCTGACTTATCAAGCATCCTCATTGCATACTAAATAAGCGCCGTGCACACTGCCCGCCTTGTATTTTGCGGACGTACCAGGCTCTTGCACGATGTAGGACACACCAGAGGATCCGTCTTTCCGGTCTTCAAATGAAATCTCAGCCTTACTTGGGCCTTCGACCGCAATGGAAAGGCCCCCGGCGCCGGCTTCCCGCGTCCATATGCTGAATTCAGCTGCGGAGGAAATGAACAAACACACTTTTATAGCAAAGACAAATGGCAAAAAAAAAACATTTCCGAAAAATGGAAGCATAAGACTTAATGCAGTGCAAATGCGTTGCAGGGGGGAACACAAATTAATGGCAGGTACGCTGAACACCAGAAGTTCTGCCAAATCTTGTTTGAGTTGGGTTTTCTTCCTTGTAGTTGTAAGAAGCTTTAGAGCAGACATCTAGTTTTTGTTTTAAATATACATATATATTTTTTTAAATATACAGATATTTAGTTTTTGGGGCCTCTATGACAGGGGGGCTCAACTGCAGTCCTCAAGATCCTCCCGACAGGTCAGGTTTTAGGTGGTGCAGGTGGTGCAGTCGAAGACTGAGCCAGGTGTGCTGAAGCTGGGATATTCTTAAAACCTGACCTGTTGGAGGGGTCTTGAGGAGTGCAGTTGAGCCCCCCTGGTATAGAATCTCTGCAACTGAAGCCTCACACACAGCAGCTGTAACACACACTGCTGCCCCGACTCCCCAAATGGAAATCAGACCACCTCCCAGTAACAGAAGGGTGAACTCCAGAAAGGTTTGTTGGACGGTAAATCCCTCAGCTCCCAGCCATTCTCACCTGGAACCCCGGCTTCTCCTCTCTCCAGACCAGGACCGCCCGCCTTCACTTTCTGTGCTCCTCCTTCTCCCAGCGGCCCCACAGTGAACTGGAAAGGGCTGCCCGGCACGTGCTCCCCTCTGTACTTCACACTCACGGTGTGCACCCCCATTTCGTGTGGAACAAAGCGCACGCAGGACGTGTTCTGCCCGAGGTCAATGATCTCCGCATCATCCGTCCTTCCCGAGGGGCTGGTAACTTCTGCCGACATTTCACGGCTGTCGATGTCTAAGGAGAGGACATGGGGATGAATTGCTCTGCAGTCAACTGTGCTGCAGTTCTAAAGCTACCCGAGCAACAACAGCAAAATGGAGCCGAAAATGTAGAGAATAATATCACCGGTGGGAAGTAACAAAAGAGGATTTCTATAACCGGACCTATGTATTTAAATTAGTCTATATACATATATTGATTTTCACCTTTCCAACAGCAACACACTGTAGGATGCACAAAAGAACTGGTAAACTGTGAGGGAAACGGGATGTTCAAATCTAAATGTTTTTAGCAGAAAAAAAGCAAGAGGAGAATTTGTGGTTTGATAACCTGGAGTAAATGTTTTTTTTTAATTTATTTTTTAATATATCACATTGAGCCTTAATCTTTGGGGGTAAGGTAGTTCCGGATCCACATGCCCTTAGGTCTCGAACATTAAAGACAACGTTAATTAATATTTTAATATTATCCTTTTTTAAATTTATTTAAAGCAGGGGGTCTCCAGAGCTGAACCCCATTAATTTCTGGGGACCGCTTGCTTCCTGATATATTTACCTCCATAGTGGGTGCCGGTAGCCACTATGATAGGCTAGCAGGGATCATTTTATGGCCGCTGTTCAAAGCTCCCGCGTCCTGCGGACCAATAGGAAGCCATGATGTCATCGAGTTCAGCTTCCTATTGGCCTACGTTATGCGGGAGCTTTAAACTTTAAACCCCAGCTAGCTTATCTGGAGCTGCTACTGGCACCCCCTACGGGAGGTATCTCCATAAGCAGCTGAACCCCATTAACCCTGAACCCCATTAATTTATCTCCAGGGACTGCTGCTTCAATCCTGTGTAAAAAATAAAAAAAAGTTAAAAAAATGTGCTTGGATTGCGCCTTTCAGCCTTCACTGAGGGAGCCGGCTTTTTGTTGTTGTTGCATATTATTAAGCAAAGTAAATGGCATTCTGTGCATAGAGCGATGCTATTGATTACAACATTGCATACAAACCATGCAAATGAATGAGCTGCTATTGCCAACCATAAATCTGCCCATGCAAAGTGCTTTAACGTAGCCTCTGTCCCTGCAGACCCTGCTCTGAGGAGCTCGCGTACAGACCCTGCTCTGAGGAGCTCGCGTACAGACCCTGCTCTGAGGAGCTCGCGTACAGACCCTGCTCTGAGGAGCTCGCGTACAGACCCTGCTCTGGGGAGCTCGCGTACAGACCCTGCTCTGAGGAGCTCGCGTACAGACCCTGCTCTGAGGAGCTCGCGTACAGACCCTGCTCTGAGGAGCTCGCGTACAGACCCTGCTCTGAAGAGCTCGCGTACAGACCCTGCTCTGAGGAGCTAGCGTACAGACCCTGCTCTGAGGAGCTAGCGTACAGACCCTGCTCTGAGGAGCTCACGTACAGACCCTGCTCTGAGGAGCTCGCGTACAGACCCTGCTCTGAGGAGCTCGCGTACAGACCCTGCTCTGAGGAGCTCGCGTACAGACCCTGCTCTGAGGAGCTCGCGTACAGACCCTGTTCTGAGGAGCTCGCGTACAGACCCTGCTCTGAGGACAGTATACAGACATGGGGCCCCCGACATGGACAGTATACAGACATGGAGCCCCCCCTACACGGACAGTATACAGACATGGAGCCCCCGACATGGACAGTATACAGACATGGGGCCCCTCCAACACGGACAGTATACAGACATGGTGCCCCCGACATGGACAGTATACAGACTGGGCAGACAGACAGTATACAGAGCAATGGATGTAAGGGAAGTAAACATAATTATGCCCCTTTACAAAGCATTGGTAAGACCACACCTTGAATATGGAGTACAATTTTTGGCACCACTCCTTAGAAAAGACATTATGGAACTAGAGAGAGTGCAGAGAAGAGCCACCAAATTAATTAAGGGGATGGACAATCTAACTTATGAGGAGAGGCTAGCTAAATTAGATTAATTTACATTAGAAAAGAGGCGTCAAAGAGGGGATATGATAACTATATACAAATATATTCGGGGACAATTCTTGGAGTCAGGAAGGAATTTATTTTTCCCCTTATGAGATATCATTGAATGATAGGACACTGGGGTTTTTTGTTTGCCTTCCAGAGAGTTTGTCTTTTTTCAACCTCATCTACTATGTAACAGACATGGAGCCCCCCCGACACGAGCCATTCGGAATCAATTAACTGTGCAAGGAAAACACATAGGAAGACAAAGTTATACAGACTCTAGAAGACCTTCCAACAAGGGGAAATAAATATATATATTTATACATATATATATATACATATACATATACACATATACAAGTGATAACTTTGAAATAAAAACAAATTATATCAAAAATAAAACAGGTAAAGCAGTGAATCATAAAAAATAAAACGATGATACTAATCCACTCATCAGAATGCCCAGTCAGTTGTTGTCGCTTGAATGGGTGTGGGGCAGCTTTCAGCAGAAGAACCAGTTCCATAAAAATCTATTAGACAGAAGGAGAAAGCGCACAACCCATAGCGTAAAACCGTATAAAAAGTTTAATAAAAATATATAGAGAGGGAAACAAGCTCACTCACAAACATAAAATGTAATTAGGCATGTATGATAATAATATCACCACCACGGGAACAGCACGGCAAGACCTCCTGCAGCGTCAGATGTAGCAAACGCCGACACTACGTCATCAAAAGGGTCGGAAGCAGTGCCAAGCTTCCAGCCCTGGTGCACACAGCCCCAGAATTGGCGCGGTTGATAGCCGGTCTGGTGTGGAGAGACTGACAACTCAGGACTCCTAAGATTACAGGTTTCAACACCATCCATGAGGTCTGAGACCGTGGGACACGAGCGGGCGGCGTTTGCTACATCTGACGCTGCAGGAGGTCTTGCCGTGCTGTTCCCGTGGTGGGGATATTATTATCATACATGCCCAATTACATTTTATGTTTGTGAGTGAGCTTGTTTCCCTCTCTATATATTTTTATTAAACTTTTTATACGGTTTTACACTATGGGTTGTGCACTTTCTCCTTCTGGTATGTATGTATGTATGTATGTATGTATGTATGTATGTATGTATGTATGTATGTATGTATGTATGTATGTATGTATATATATATATATACACAAACATACATATACATACATATATATACACACATATATATATATATATATATACACACACACACACACACACACACACATCAATATATCTATATATCAATCTATCAATCTATCAATCTATCAATCTATCAATCTATCAATCTATCTACACATACAATGTATGTTTGTGATAGATATATATCTTTTTTTATTATTATTACACAAGACAACTAGAATACCAAACAGTACATAATATACAATATAATCATTTGTACCCAAACCACAGGGAAAAAAAACGCAACTTAACCAGAGAATTTACATTTAAATTAATGTCTCCCACTTCAGAGGCCAGTGACTAAAATGTATGACTTGTCCTCCTTTTTAAGAGCTCATAGCAAACCAGAATATAAGACACAGATGGCTCAATCAGTCCCTGCTTCAGCACAGGTGGCTCAGAGGCTCCGTCTTTGACAGTCTCTGATTGAGCCACCTGTGCTCAAGCTGGGATATCCTGAAAACCTGGCCTGTTGGGGGGGGTGGGGCTTGAGCACTGGAGTGGAGCCCCCCTGCATTACTGTACAGTCACTGATGGACAACAAACTTGGGGCTCATCACAGGTCCCACACACAGATAATGAAAGAATACATTGTGTGTGCGATGGCGCAGCCGCACACTCTCTCTAACGGTACTTCTTGCCATCGGTTTGCAATCTTGCAGTTCAGAGCCGAGTCTAACGGTCCTTCTCCTGCTCATATGTACCATTAATTGGGTGTAGCTGGATTAAATCTGCTTTCTATATGAATACGTTCTGATAACACACGTTGCGCGCGTGTACACACACGCTGCACACTACACACTACACACTACACACACTACTGCGCACCTGCACACTACACACGCTGCACACGCTGCACACGCTGCACACACACATATATATAGTAGCTCAGATATCTCTATATTATCCAAAAGGAACTTACCACACTTCATATTGTCTGTAACTATTCAACTTCCATAGAAAACAAGCCAGGGAACACATTGCAGAGACCTGCTTCAGCTCACCTGGTATTTTTAAATTCAGTTCACAAATGCCTCCCACCGTTGCCACAGACGGAGCTTTCCTGCTGCGCTGGATACTCTCCCGGACACGTCCTTCTCCGCTGACCTTGGCTGTGAACGGGCTCCCTTCAAGAACCACAAGCAGAGAGTCAATAAAGGAACATGTCTAGAAATATTACAATGGTTGGATCAGATACAGCAACAGTTCTACAGACTTGGCATTTTGTATTCATTTGGCTGCAATACACCTCCTATATACGTCAGCATTTCTGGCATTGGGACACAAGGATCGACGCTTTAAAGAGGGAATCCAAGCAGTTTAAAATATATATTTTGGTTTTCATATTCGCAGCATTTGATTACCTTTATTGAAAACTAATTACCTAAGCTGCCGATCGATTTCATTCTCCTGTGATAGATCAGCAAAAAAATAAAGGATATTGATATATGGTCTCTGTACTGAACGCGTCTCGCTGGCTGTTCATATCTCTGCCCCTCCCCCTTTTTTTTCCATCCTTAAGCAAAAATTTACTTAACCATATTTGTTGCAAGTTTGTTTTGCATCTTTTGCCATCATTTGCATTTTCCAGTGTGTTTATATCTGTTGGTATCCAATATGAATTATTTAAGGGTATCTTTTTCTAGTAATTTTGTAGTTCTTTCTAGAATGAATTTGCTGTCCCCTGGTTCTTTGAGCCTTTTTTGGGAACGGATAACATTATCCCCGTTTTCTCGCTCTTTTTGAACATTTTTTTAAGGCCCTTGAGGCGACGGCCCCAGTCCTCACAGCTGCATGCGCGCCTGCACAGTTTAAAAGCCGCGATCGTGGTCTATAGGGGAGCGGGGCCATGATGGGGGGGGGGGGGGGCGCAGCCCTGACGTGGCATATCTGCCCTTCCATTGGTGCGCGCCGAACCACGTCGTGGCACGCACTTTGCGCACGTCACGCGCCCACACACAAAGCCACTGGGGCCCGCCCCATAGAGCGCTGTGCTGTGGTGTGTGGCGCACACGCAGTAGCGGCCACTGGGGATCCGATCTTAGGTCATTTTTTGGACCTTTCATTGTTCCTATTGTTCGAGTCTCCGGTGCTTAAACTCCTTCATGACCTCACTATAACCATGTTGTTGAGAATTCTATGAGATAACAGCAGGCACTTCAAAGGCTCCAAAGAAATAGGTGCTTGTTCAACAAAAATAACAGGAAACCAGGTGTCCCACCAAGGAGACAAAAAACAGCACTCAAGGTATATTGCAAAAGTGTATTTGAAAAAAAGCAGGCACATATAAATCTAATGTTTCGGTCCTGAGGAAGGTCCTATACAGGACCGAAACATTGGATTTACATGTGCCTGCTTTTTTCAAATACACTTTTGCAATATACCTTGAGTGCTGTTTTTTGTCTCCTTGGTGGGACACCTGGTTTCGTATATATATATATATATATATATATATATATATATATATATATATATATATATATATATATATTGTGCTGCACTGTTCATCACACCCCTTCAGTGCTCTATGTCTCTCTCGGTTCAGTGATTTTGCTGCATTATCACAATCCATTCTGTTTTATACATGTGTGTTTTTAAACATTTTTTTTTTTATTTAATAAATGTACGTTTTTTACTTTGCTGATTAGGATCAGCTATGTGATGTGTCTGACGCATTTGGATTGGTTTGACACCCCTCCCCGCCCCCTGTTCTCATCCTATTGTAAGAGACAGAGGCCCCTGTTCTCATCCTATTGTAAGAGACAGAGGGGTTTAATGTGTTCCCTGATCAAGTAGTTGTATACTACGAAACGCGTTGGAACGATAACATTTAGTCTGTTTTATGGGACTGTCGTACTCCTGTATGAGGGAGGTTGTTGCGTCACACTCTTTTCGGTATCCCCCCACTGCATGTCGGATATTGCATGGATTGCTCCTTTAAAGAGAGTCAGGAACGCGTGTAGTAAACGCAGAAATGTCCAATCCTCGTCAGAACGAGAGACTTACTTTCAACTTTGTTTCTAATTAACACAGAGTATATAGGCCAACTGGGGTGAATACAAATAATTAATTCCTCTCCATATTTGGACTGGTGATGGCGCTGCTGTGTTTTAGGATGTGGTATTGCAGAATACTTTAGAAGTAATGATTGTAAGAAGGTGAATGTGACACAAATAAATATGACATCCCTACAATGAAGTGTGAGTTGTGAGAATGCAGCTGTAGATAGTGCCATGCTGAAGAAGAAGAGCATATTAGTAAAAAAAAGGAATATTTTTTACTAGTTGCACTTTTCATGCTTTTTCTTACCTGCAACGTGCTCATCTGCAAACTTAATGGATACAATATAAACTCCGGGCTCAGTGGGACAATATGAGACTTGACAGGTGCCATCTTCCAAGTCTTCTGTTTGGATATCTACTTTACTGGGTCCTTCCACTGCCAGTGACAGTCCTCCGTAGCCTAGAATGTATCAGATGGTGATACTTAATACAACGTATTTCCACTCCAAAACATAGATCCTTAGGTGACATGCAGCACAACACGTGGTAATCGTGTCAAGGCTTGCAAACCAAAGAAATGCGTCACACGTCCTCAGAAACAGGAATGGTTCAAAGATGAGATGTCTCTATCCAACGTTCACATCCTTCTATTCCAAACACTATATCATTCACCTAACCATTTGCCTTAACCAAGAGTGAAAAACCATTTATTCTTTGGTATTTTACGTTCCATGAGGTGGTGTCCATTTTGTGTCCACATTCTGTGGTAGATGACGTCCATTTTGAGCTAGTCAGTGTTGAGACCATAACGTATGGGGAATGGACAATTCGTCCCCAGTGACTTCTATTTGGAGTTAGTCACATTAGTAGTAGCATTACTAGTGGAAAAGCTTAAAACTTAAGTCACTTAATAGTCATCTTTAAACCACTACGTACTATAAATCTGCCACATCATGATTTTTCTAAGATCAACTATATTTGTTTTAAAAGCAGTGTAATTTAGAGCACATTTTCAGAATTATTTACATGTATGCTAGCATATCTGTACAGGAACCCAAAATGAGTCAAAACTATAGTAATGATACCGACATTTAAGTCCAAATTTGTGACTTCAAAGACAGAATCCATGAGTCTAGGAAAACATTGATACTAAACAAGACTGACGCGGTCTTCTGATGAATAAGAATTGATGGTCCTGCATTCATTCACACCCACCTGCCTCTCTGGTGTCAACCACAAAATCGGACATCTCAAATGTGCGTCCTTCTGTTAATCCAGGCCCAGAAACCTTGACTCTGCTGGCATCTCCTATTTCGGACTGATAGACCATGATGGATATAGGGCTGTTGGGCACGTGGCGGCCATTTTTTTTAATGCTGACAAGGTGCTCACCAACTTCTCGTGGAATAAAGGAAATACCTGGAAATAAGAAATACATCTATTTTAATACAGATAGATGCCAAAGGTAACCATATAATGTAAGTAAAACTGTGCAAAGGTAAAACGATATAGAATATTTACTATTCTAATATGTAAAATCATTGACCACATACATTTGAGCAATAATATATTGAATGGTCTTAAAGCTATAACGGTCACCGGTTAAAGCAGCATTTGTATGTTCATCATCTAAATACAATGAATATGCTATAACACAACTGCACGGAGTATAACTAAACACTGCCAAACCGTCCCCAATAATTACTACTACTCACTCCCACTGACCATTCTTAATACAGTATTATGCGTTCCAAACCCCAATTGAAGAACTCCTTTTAGGCTGAAGTGGTCGGTTTATTACCATGGATTACAGCTCATTGGAGAATGGCAATGAATTTATTTACTTTTTATTTATTTATAAAATGTTTTACCAGGAAGTAATACATTGAGAGTTACCTCTCGTTTTCAGGTATATGCTGGGCATAGAGTTAAGACAAATAATACACGGTTACAAATACAGTTACATAAATGAACAGGGTATACATTATATACAAGACATTATGAATATGAACAGGGTTACAAAATTCCTGTAAAGATTCCAATATTTTTTATAGCAGTTTTTCAGGTCAAAAACCAGACATCTCTACTATTGAAGGACTTCTAGGTTTTAAATTAGTGTGACAATGTAAAAGTGTAATGCAATTCAGAGTCCATTTTATATTCTCATAACCGAGTCATAATTGACTATAGAGAAAATATTCTAAAATGTTAAAAAAAAAAAAAAAAATGAAAAAAATAAATGCACTTAAGTATGCTCTACACAGCGTGTTCTTAGATGCGTACTCAGCGCATTCTTGGATGCGTACGCAGCACGTTCTTAGATGCTTACATAGCATTGATATCTACAGCACTTACTGCTATATAAAAAGTTGTGCATCTATGTATTAATGTGTGTATTCATTATGAAGCGGAGTACTTTAACTACATAAAAATATAATATAAAATACAAAATGATAGTTTAGATGTAAACTTCAAATGATATAGAA
The DNA here is from genome assembly GCF_040206685.1 of Ascaphus truei. Taxonomy (NCBI): domain Eukaryota; kingdom Metazoa; phylum Chordata; class Amphibia; order Anura; family Ascaphidae; genus Ascaphus; species Ascaphus truei. Next base: position 36,567,504 of record NC_134499.1, read on the forward strand.
CCCAGAAATGGAATATGTCATTAAAAAAATGCAAACCTAATCTTATTTGAACATTTCTCTGTTCCGTGTATTTGATGAGGTCCTTTGCTTACCTATGTGATTGTTTGGAAGTCTCTTCAGCAGACATGGCTCGTCGTGACCAGATGGGGCCTTAATGCGGGCGGTCAGGAGACTCAGATCCGTTTCATTGATATCCAACAGGAAGTCAGCTGCAGAACCGAGCTTCACCTGCGAGCGTCTCCGACTGTCACCTACAAGCAGAACCGAATACATTTCCTTTCTAATGAACTGATCAATGCAACGCAAAGAAACTATTTCAGGTCATTCTCATTGAACTATGAAAGTATACGCTACAACAGAAAGATATTATACATTGTATATAAAATATTTAACATCTGGCTATTTTCCACAAAGTAGCAGTGAAATTCACGGGCATGCAAAAAGGCGGCTTTACGGGCCCACTTCAACCATTATTATTTGGTGCACAGTTTGCTTTTAAGGTGCAATTTTTATAACCATTTCTAAAAATAAATATACAGATTTCTATTTTCAAGAAATATTGAAATAATTTTTTTGTGGGGCCCCCTTTATGCGTTTGATGTCCAATTGACTCGCATACTATGTGCCATCATGTATTCAGGATATATCTGTAACATTATCAATATAGATATATTAATACAAATATAGAACCGACGCCTTAACTCTTCTTCCAAGGGGGCCTGCTTTGCATTGTTGTCATTGGTTAGATTATTGAATGAATCTGTATAATAGTTATACTTTACCTGTGATCTTGGCAATAAACGGGCTTCCAGGAATGTGTCGGTCATTGTACTTCACCAGTATGCTGTAATCTCCCGGGAGAGTCGGTAGATAGGTCACACTACAGGTTCCATCTTTGTTATCAATACAGCTGATCTCCGCTTTGGAGGGTCCTTCAATTGCCAAATCCAGCCCACCTAATAGGAGTTAAAGGACAGTGCTGCAGAGTTTAAGCTTATACCGTTACTGTTGCTGGACGGTAAATGTATGACGTGTTAACTTTGTGTGATATTTTCCCCATAAACCAGAGTATTTGAAGCTAGATATTCCGGAGCGTGTGTATAGAGATACTGTTTACAGTCTCTAAAGAGTGATGCATGTATCCGTCACAATATAGGACAAAGTCCTTGAAACACGGATGACCACCATGGTCACAGTGTTGTCACTACCATTGGTCTCTGGAGACATAAACCAACCAAGAACAACTGTGGAGCTCTGATCAGCTTTGGCTTCTATATTTTCCCGGCCTCCATTTAGAAACATGGAGAACCGGGTGCCAACCAACCAGTAAAGTCCATTACTCCGCAGGAGCGATGGGGGGACATCCAGAACAAGCTATTTAGGAGAGGGAGGTGGAGCCAGTGCTTTAGGATGGTCCCAAGGGGCAGGGCCTGGGAGCATGGGAAATTGGTGATGACCAATGGGAACCGGAGCCAGGACCCAAACTCCTGTCCCCAAAATCCAGCTCCATACCTCCTGCAGGGTTAGACGCCTCACTGCCGGGGAGAGAGCAATGCTCTGGCCTTAGAGTGTCTACTCTCCGAGCAGGTGGGCGTGCCCTTCCCCAGCCTTCCATTGTCCCTAAACACCTCACCTGACCCCACACAAAGGCTAGCCCACTGACTCACTGTATGTTGGCCACTTAGCTACTGTTGCTAGCCCAGGCACACGAGACACACGGATAGTTTCAAACAGTATACACAGATACATAACTTTATTTAGATATTACCAGGGTTGGAGGTCAGTCTCCAACCCTGGGGTGGCACATTAATACCTTGATTAGGTCGCGGTGTAACGTTTACTTGTGTATGTCATGCTGCCCCCACAGTCACAGGTAGCATGCAAAATATAAAAGAGTGAATAAATACCATCTCCAGCATCTTCCGTTACAATGGTGAAGGTTGCTGGCTTGTTAGCGACTCCGTATATAAGGCCCGGTCCATACGCTGCAACATTTCCAGTGTTTGGATAGTTCACGTAGAACTGCAACGGGCTTTCTACATATAAATATACAGAAGTTTAACGCACGTATTAATTGCTGTAAACCATACTAGAATGTCAACCAAAACTGTCCATAACAGAATAGCATTACCACCTACAGTATCGTTTCTATCTAGGAATGTTGTGATTTTATAATATTCCCATTACATAAATTCAAAAAGGTAGCGCAGTTCCAGAGGGATAAATATCAAATGTTATGCAAAAGGGAAAGTATTTCCTGCGTATCCTTATTATGCCAAAACAGCTGCATAGTTCAAAACATTTCCTTCTGTTCATTAACACTAGAATAACACAGCATAGCCTACAATAATACACCTTGTACATTAAATGGCACGCCCGGCACTAGATGGCGCTCTCAGTGTATACACATTTTTGTGGTAATCAGCGTTGTAAGTGTATACCTGGGAGAAAAATAGACCGCGATCTCCATATCTAGAAGCTGAAAGTTAAATAGTTACCAAAAACGTCCAGGAATACTTCACTCGAGACTGAACAAAAGTAATGGACGGCGGAAGTGATACCATTACTGGCCGACCTGTGGTTAGTGTAAAGGTTTTCAGGGCCACGGAGGCCCCTTCAGGAAGGTTTGTAACAAACAGAAGGAGAGAGAGACCTTCGTAGCCCTGAAAGGTTGCACTCTTTAACCGCTACTTAGCCATTAAATGTATCACTTCTACCTTACTTTAGTTCTATCTACTCTACGGGCAAACATGGTACCAGCGTCTTATCGGAGAGTGAAATATTTAACAATATATACTGCAACTAATGTAACTTAACTACATATTTCGAAAATGGCCAACAGTGCAAACATGTACACACACACACACACACACACACACACACACACACACACACACACACACACACACACACACACACACACACACACACACACACACACACACACACACACACACACACACACACACACACACACACACACACACACCTCTTCAGAACCCTAATGAGGAGTGAAAGGCAATGTAGGCTCTGGCTGTGCATGACCAGGCCTCAGATCAATCGTACCTGGGATGTGAGCTCCATTACATTTAATATGTAACTCATGGAGGCCGGTTTCTGTGGGAATGTATCGGACAGACACAGTGCCATCATTGTTGTCAACAATTTCAGCCGGTGCGGCTTTCCCCGAGGGCATGTGAACTTCACCTGAGTGGGGCAAAATAAGCACACAATCTCATGTTTCCTTTTCACATTTCAGAATTGCGACACGGTTTAAATAATGACCTTTTTCTTTGTGTTAGAATACCGTACGCTTTCCGGTTTTTACCCTATACAAAGCATGTACACGTCGGCAGGGCCGGATTAAAGCCTTTCTAGGCCCTGGGAACTCATAATCTTAGGGACCCAAGATGGATCTCTAGATCAATATTTGCATTGTATACAATGTATACAGAGCACTCTTTTTCAAAGCTGAAACCTGTCAATAACGGTCTCCGGTCATCCATGGGACAGAAGCGACCATCTTCATTTGCACTACTCTCAATTGATAATGAGCTTCTGCAAAAATTGGAAGATGTCTGTGATTTTGCCAACAAAAAGAGCCGCAAAGTTAGGGTGACCAGGCGCCCCGGTTTTTAAGCCTCAGTCCCGACTTTTTAGCTTGCTGTCCCGGTATACCGCTGGCAGTGCATGCACGATCGGAACTTGCCGGCCGCACATGCGTCGCTGGCGGGTGCTCTTCGCGCATGCGCAGTAGGTGCTCATGCAGTTAGCCGACTTCGCATGCGCGACATTTGTCGCGTTATTTGCCTGGACAAAAGTGGTCCCCCCTACACAACGTTAATGTTTAATGTACATTTACTTAAGTCAGAGCTAATATCACTAAACTTAATTCCGATATCCAACGCTTTACATTGCACTAATGTGTTATGCTGTTACGCTACTTATAATCCAGGCCTGTACGTAGGACCCATTCCAGATACTGTGAAGCTGCTTCCCTGAGCTGGAGAAGAGTTTCATTTGAATGGAAATGATTTATTTGCTAGCACAGGGAAGAAAGTTCACAACATATCGAGTCAAGGTTCGTGCTACAGGAGCCTGCAACCCAGAATGGTGCATTGCAGGCATTCCCAGCCTTGAAGGAGTTAATGCGTTGGATGTCAGCACACTTCAGATCAAAGCAAAAAAATAAATACAAACTTTTAGTGTTTATTAGAGGTATTATTTTAGATGTATTTTCATTTTAAACTTACAAATCCGCTGCTTTCATGTTTTTAATATTTATCTCCTATTTACAGTATAATGAAGTTAAAAAAAACACCATACCAGGTGATCTAAAACATATCCGGCTTTTATAAGGCACATAAATAAAGATTATTGCCAAGATCCCAAACTCACAGTTGTCAGGTCAGAATTTATTTTCTTTTAGAAAATGCACAATAAATCGGCCTTACTTTTTCAGGAATCCGAATTTAAAAAAATTCCAACCATAAATAAAAATACCACATGTGGTGCATTTGCATATCTGTCCCCGTTGGGGAAAGGCTGGGTTGCAGACCTATCAGAGACATGCAAATGCACCAGAAGTGATATTTTTTATTTACTGTGCGGGTGGATGTTTTGTATTTTTTTATTTTACCCACCATAACTTATTTAATTTCTGAACCAGACACTTGTAGCCCAATAGATGTGATGACAGAGTAACATCTATATCTACCACCACAAGGAGAATCTCATTGAATCTGGAACACCAGCGGAATCTTGTTGTATTCCACACGGGATATTACGGACCACCAATGTCTCACCTGTTATCTCTCCTGTCCTTATGGCAAACGGAATAACCATATCAAAAGGTCGGAACCCCATGCCATTCATTGAGCCAATCGGAGAGTAAGCCGCTTCGGATACCTGAGGGATATAACAAGTTAAGAACTCTGGAAGAAAACAAACAACGGAACTGCTGATTATGCAAAGAGACTGCATGGAAGGGGGAAAATCCCCTGAGTGACTAAAGCTGCCAGATTCAGGCTTTTCTGAGTACAAGAAGACATGTTGGTTCTGATCATGAAGTTCTCTAGGATATGAACCAAGGTTTGACATGTGGGGTTTTAAAACCTCACATACAAAACTATGAATTTTAACACTAGTCTTAAAAAAATGTTTCCCAACAAGGACGAGAAGCCCTTGAAGGTTTTCTGTATATGTTTGGATCTGTTTATGGCATCCGAACTATGATATCTACGGTGTAGTTAAAAGGTCGGTACTTTGCTTACAATGCAGTTGTATTTACTATGCCTTAATAAAACACTTAGCAAGACACATACTGTGGTACAAACCCCACCGGATGTATTCTCCATGGCAATGTACTGAACGTTTGGCATATCAGTGTCTGGAGGGCTTTGATAACGTCATCACTTCATTTTGTGACTTCTTACATTGCAATGTTTTAAATGTAGCAGAGGTTGAACTTGATGGACGTACGTCTTTTTTCAACCTCATCTACTATGTAACTATGTAATGTGAAGCACTAAGAAAGATTTCCAGGCATTTATAGGTTTCCAAACAAACCTGTGTTAAAGCTGCAGTTCAATCTTTTTTTTATTTTTTATTTTTATTTATTTTTTTACTTCAATAGTTTCATGTGGGCAATCTCTAATTACCTAAAGAACTGTATAGCTGCAGGTGAATTCGTTTCCATGTATTGATCGGTGAAATTTGGTGACATAATTAGTGAAGGGATCTGTTTATATTCTGCTTCAGTCCATCAGTGGAAGCTCATGAATATTCATGAGCACTCCTGCACTGACATGTGCTAGAGGGAGGGCAGGGCTGACAAAGGGGTGTGCCAGGGCTTGTGACAGGACATGAAGGGGCAGTGCCTTAGCAAATGGTTGTTAAAATAGAATACAAGAAAATTGGTCTTTCAAAGTTGTTTTTTTAAAAACAGAAAATGCTAAAAGTATTTTTTCTTACTACAGAACTGATTTATTAAAAAAAACACACATGCAGGATATTGACTGAACTGCAGCTTTAAAGTAATACTGTATACACTATATTACACATGCATTATAGACTACCGTAGCACCCGATTCTCCGTATTCTTGGAGTATACATCACATATGCTGGCATTGCACATTATGTTATCAGAGAGACCTAGCCAATTTGTTCAAGACTATCCTCCATGGTCACTGTAATATCAATGTACACAGTCTATTTGCAAAACCACCAATATGGGTTATAGATGAGGAAATACAATACAGTGCGTATGAATATGGATGTACGGAACCAGAGAAGCGCCATCGGAAGCATGAAGCTTTAATAGCTTGTGGGTCTGGAAAAGAAAGTGAATTTTATGTTGTGTGGACAGAAGCAGTAGCGGCCAACGCCGGTCCTCAAGACCCCAAGCAGGTCAGGTTTTCAGGATATCAATTCCTCAGCACAGGTGGCTTAATGAGTGGCTGTCTAAGACTGCACCACCTGTGCTGAAGCAGGGATATCCTGAAAACATGACCTGTTGGTGGCCCCTGGTATAAGGAATGAAATAACAGCGACCCACATTCTGTCTTGCGGACATGTTTTTAGTAACAATGATTTTCAATGAATAACCAAAAATGAGTATTACGATGGATTGCCAGGGTTTGCAAATAGTAAGGTAAGAAAAAAATAGAGAGAAGGGAAAAATCAAGTTCAGAGTCGTCAATCAGAACGGAGCACCTTCCCCAGGAACATCCATCCATTAAGTGCAATAAACCCTCATTTGGTTCTGATTTGTCTCTCCCTAAAATGCAAAAGGTTATGGAATCAAGTGGAAGACGTGATCAGAGGAGCCGAGGATGGCTGAAGCAGTCCCAAGAGGCGGCAGTGCCATTTTCTGCAATGAAACATCAACATGGAAAGGAAGAGGATTGGTCGCAGGGTACGGAAATGAATAAAAATATACCAAAGGTGCGTGGCCGGGAGGACATGCACTAAGTGGCTGGTCCTGTGCCACTATTGGGACTTCATCTGTGGCCTGGTTGGTGGAACATGGAGGTTACAAAGACGGAAAAAAAAAATTGTAAACGTTATCAGTGGATTGGATGGCTATAGACATCCAGTAACCGCAATACTTTATCAGTGATATAAGATAATGTGATTATCAGAATCGTAACAATAAATAACAATACCACGTGTGGTTAGGGTTGCCAGGCGGCTTCTCCAAAAATACTGGACACAAGGGTGAAAGGTGTGACGTGCTTGACACACACACACCTCTCTCCGCTGCATGCCGTTTCCTCCTCGCCTTGGACCTACCCCCAGGCTCCTGACATCTCCCCCTGATTGGCTGCTGCTGGGCAATGCAGCCTATCAGGATGGAGGAAGCTGCCACGCCCCCTAGCAACAGCCTTTGCTTGGGGTAAATTCCGCGTCCTCCCCAAGCCGGTCAGGTCACTATGTCCAGAGAGGTAATACCGGACACACACATATCCAATATTACCTCTGATTTTTTTACTGGACAGTGTCCGAATACAGGACATTCCAATTCAATACTGGACACCTGGCAACCCTATGTGGTGCATTTGCATGTCTCAGACAGGTCTGCAGCCCTGTCTTTCCCCATTATCACTTAGCAAACAGTGCTTCTACCGCAGCCAGGGATTCTGGGTAATGACATGCACGTGAGACTAGTAACTAAAACAGTGCAGAAGCATTTGAACAATCTCGAGTGCGTGGGAACACGATCCGTTGCAGTTATGGGTATTATTACAACCTACAACATCCAATATTGTACACACAGATTGTTGTTAAAGCTTGTGCATTATATCGAAATGCATTATGACATAAGAGTCAGGCCTGTACATGTACGCACACAAAGGATGCTTAGGTGACTAGCTGGTTACATCAAGTGTTTATTCATTACCTAGGCAGAAATACACAATGGACCCTTGAATCAGAGAAGTGAACATTTCCTAACAGTTGATGTGTGCTACTCAGATCCATCAACGACTGCTTTATCTATAGATTATCACCAGCATTTGGATTATCTTAACCCTTTCACTGCCAGAGGCATCAGCAGCACTGTGGACCCTTAGGCAGCAAGAGTGTTAATTACCCGTGACACAAATGTAGCAGTCATCATCGTTTCCCAAATAACACAACCGATCCCGTTATAATGCAGTGTAACAGTTCCATAGGATTAAATGGCAGTGGCGATACAGAATACATCAATCTCTCTCACCAAAAAAGGAACAATGAATCCTGATACAGTACAATGACGTTTGCTAAATATTATTACAGGTAGTGTTTGCAATTTTAATTACATGTAGCAGCAGCAGCGCCGACAAACTGGATCAAAGCATTTTAACCACAATGGGAAGGGTAATACAGATGGGCACTTCAATGATATAAAATAGATTGAAACGCGTGAAAAAGCACGGTGCTTAAACATGATAAAATCTCTTACCATTACAGTGAAGGGACTATTCGGGATGTCTACGCCCCCGAAGCGGACATGGATGACATACGGTCCAGTTTTAGCCGTCGTATAGAAGATGTCATAAGTGCCGTCCTCATTCTCAAACACCTCGGCATCCGATTCCAGGCCGTCTGGATCCAGAACCGTGCACGTTACTTTTCCTTTCCCGGCAGTTGCGGCATCCACCACAAAACCAACCTCCTCACCGGGCTTCACCGCCGGTTCAATGCCGGGACCTAAAACAGACCGTTCACTCAGAAACACAGCAATATCATACACACCCAGCCATGCAATATTATCCAACGCCTCTTAACCCTGGTCAGGGAACACAAGTTATTGCCAAGGATGTCCCAACACATTCTCGTCATATTGGGTGGAGATCCCCTTAGTACAATATATGTCCTTCCAATTTCATTTTAATTGCTATGAAGAGGGAATAGTTGGTGTGAATAATCACCAATGGTTTGTAATGTATTGCTTGGGCTTGAGGTGGAAATCTCCTGGAAAAGGCGATCATAAAAGGCAGAAAGAATATGGTCTCTTTGTTTTTTAGATTGCCCATCGCAAGACAAAAATGAGATTAACTTTTTCAGTACACCAGTGTGACACACAACCCTTCTGTGACTTCTGTCTCCCAGGGACCTCCATGTGTAAGAAGGTCAAACTGGATATGTTTAATGTACTTTTTTCTAGGTCTAGACTAGAGTCTACAGTAGTGGTGGCCAATTTCAGTCTTTATGAGCTACAAACAGGTCAGGTTTTCAGGATATCTCTGCTTCAGCACAGGTTTGAGCCACCTGTACTGAAGCAGTGATATCCTGAAAACCTGACCTGTTGCTGGCCCTTGAGAACTGGAGTTGGCCGCCCCTGGGCTACAGTTTACCTGCTCTATGATGTTTGAAAGCTTGAAGCAGGATTGGGAAACATGTGGGGGCCTGTGATTACAACACTTTATCCCATATCTTCACTGTACATTGGATTGATGTTGGATCCTTTTTAATTTCAGCTACAACTATGTCAGGTTGGAGACTGGAAACACATTTAACGTGGGTTGCTGGCTCCACAGCCCCTCGGCATAACAGAATACATTTCTTTGTGCAGCAGATAGAGCTTTAGAAAACCCGTGGATAAGCACTTGAGTATGTTTGCATTTAAAGTTGCAAGTGGTCCTGAAATCTTATAAACTCATTTTATCACCACGTCTCACTTTCACCCAACTATCTGTAGGCAGTGGCATGTATTTGTTGTTCCCGGACAAGAATGAGTGCTCCCCAGGAGAATTACATCATTGTACAATATAAAGAGTTTGTACTTGTGAAATCTAGAAGTCAAAAAAGGTAAAGCAGCTAAAAAAATGTTAAGGATTTGACTGCTTGAAGAATGTAGGGAAATTAGAACTGAAATCAAGTGGCATTCATACCAAAAACAAATAGAAGTAAACTCTCTCTTCAAACAGAAAATTACTTGATCAACCTTTAAAAATTAAAGGGAATTTTGAGCTGAATGAAATCCGACTCCCTAATGCGTTCATTTAAACAACCAAACTGGGGATAAATAACATCCATGTGTATAGTTAGGCAGGGGATAAGCAAGCCATTCATTCCCGTCAAAATGCCAACAAATAGGCATGTTTGTGTAATGACGCTCCCTGGCATGCACGGTGTAATGTATCCTTTTAAATCCAAGGAGCTCGAGAGGAAAACCTCAACCAATGCTCAAGATCCTTGAGAGGTCCTGCAGCTGGCCAATGGTTGGACAATGAAAGGATTGCTACAGAATGAGATACTTTCCCATTTTAGCAAGGTATTGCATTACCAGTGGAATAATGTAATCATCCTTCATCGGTTATTGTAGATCTTACCCATCCTTTCATGCAGCTCAAGGCCTCCTGCAAAATGCAGGATTTGTGAATGCTGTGGCAAGATTTTAACTGTGAATGTGTCATTGTATTTTATTGACCCAGCAACAGAAATCATTTACAATCTTATGTTTGGAGTTTCCAATACAAAAGGATAAACTTCCCCAAGGTATCAAAGCTGGGACCCCGGGATTTCGTCAGTGTTCTCTCCTCTCCTCCTTTCAGTTATTATTTCATTAAACGAGTTCATGATCTGTGTTGCGGATAACTGCTAATTAAAGACCATAGTACGTGTTGGGTCTAAATGGCGTGTTCTGGAAACCACTGACCATGTTTCTATGCATACTGTTAAAATGCTATCTTCCTCCTTCACCATCATATTAAAGTATGGCTAATCTTAAAACAAAACTGCCATGGGTCCTATAACAACGGTCAGAGTTGAAGTCATACCTGATGCAGTGCATTTGCTGGCATCCCCTGATGGTGTTGCCCGAATTCTGTATGGGGAGTAAGGGATGTCATCTCCCCCGTACTTAACAGCAACCTGATACCGCCCAGTTTTGTCTGGGACATAGGACACTCCATAAGTGCCATCCTTGTTGTCACAGATCTGTGCTTTCTTCGGCTTGCCTTCTTGGTCCTATATTCAATGGAAAAACCACCATGTAAACGATGTCACAAGAAGCTTTTATCCATACACCTATCTTTCTTTTCTTGCGTACACCAATCATGACTGCATGTTTCATTGCACTGAGGATATGGTCAGATGGATAGACTAATGTAGATCACACACATCAAAGCGAAATGCTCAAAGAACTAGATTGGTCATCACTTGAGTCTAGATGCAAAGTTCATCTTTCCTGTATTGCCTTCAAATACTTTCTGGGCAAAGTATCCATCTATCTGAACAAGCTCCTCACCCCTACCACATGCAGCACTTATAACCTGAGATCTGACTGCAAAAGACTGTTCATGGTCCCAAGGCTCCAAAAAAGTAATCGTCCGCTCCTCCTCCTCTTACTGTGCACCCCAAAACTGGAACAATCTACCGAAGACTCTCACAGCCGCCACCAGTCTAAGTTCTTTCAAAACTAAAGCGGTCTCACATTTTAACCTGGTCTGTAACTGTTACATACGCCTATAATATATATTATCTCTAACTGTGCATGCTGTATTTGTATATAATGTATACCCTGTTCACTTATGCAACTGTATTTGTAACCATGTATTTGTCATCTTATCTCTATGCCCAGGACATACTTGAAAACGAGAGGTAACTCTCACAGTATAAAACTGGTAAAACATTTTTATAAATAAATAAACAAAAGAAAAAGGATGTATTTATTGGTCTGCAATATGTTTCTGATCCATCCAGCATCAAAGAAAAAGATCATCTCCAGGACGCCATCTAATGAGCATCTTCTGTGACACAAAGGGTGCGCAAATTTACCTACATGTGCCCCCCTGTCTCCTCTCCGGCGTCAAATGGCGTTGCGGGGGTCATGTGACTTCACGTTGCCATGGCAACGTGACGTCACGACGCCGGTTGCCATGGAGACGCATCGCTGGAACTCCAAGGTAAGTGAAAAGTTACAGAGGCCTCGCGCGATCCCCGGCATTTATTTTAAATGCCTTTGGGGAAGCGTGGGGCCTCTAACAGCTGCACACCCCCCAGAAAATCGAGCCTCCCACTTTGCACCCCCCTGTGTTACACAAGCTTGTTTTGAGAAAGTGCCAAGAGATCCTTTTGTCCGTTTATTTGTTCTAAAAGTATTCTGAGAATATTCCCCAGGCAGAATTTTACTTTAATTCCTTTAAAAATACTAAGGTTTCTTGTTTGTGACGATTTACACGTTGTAACTCCCTGAAGGACATTTCTTGTAATCCGCAACATCCTGAAAACACTCAACAGCAAGCAGCATACGCTCGAGCATGAGATGCAATTTCCAGTTAAAAACTGGTTTTGAGCCCAAAAATATTGAATGTAATGTTTTGCAAAAATTAAACAAGAGGTCAAGACAAAACAAAAACTGTGAAATACAGCAGGGCCTCGCTTCTCGGTGCCCCGGTTTTCGACGATCCGCCAATACGGCGGTAACGAAAAGGGGGCTGCCCTGACTGCGCATGCGCAGAACAGGGAAGTCCGAGGTTGTGCATAAGGGGAAATTTCAGGTTAGCGCATGCGCACATGCCGAAAATCGCCAGTTCTGCTTTCCGGTGGGCCCTTAAAACGGAACCCGCCACATGCCTGGGGCCCTCCTGCGGGTCATATTTTTCCAAGACAGAATTACAAATGTCACACAGCTACTTTGCCAATTTTGTGATGTTGTCCTATTGGAGACGATAAATATGAGAACACTAAAACTAGACTCCATCTGCACTAGCACGGTCATATTCTAACCAGCACTAAATACAACAAACACTATATTTAAGCTGTAAGACACATTTGCGCCCAAGTTTTTGTCCTTAATGTACATGTTAATCATTTAGAGAACAAATCTAGAGGGTGAAATCCCGCAATTGAATTATGCGCAATTCTCAATTTCATGTTGAATATTGTTTTATCAACTTTAAAAAATATGAGCGGTTGAAACAGTGTCTGGGAAGTCAAAATAGAGGTTTATTTTTAACGTATTTAAAATATTAAAATAAATTAAAATTACCACAATTTAACCTAATAATATCTACAAACCATAACGTGATAGTGAAAAAAAAGGAAAATCCAAATTGAATGTTCCACTCAAAAAAAAATCCAGAGAGAAATATAGTCCCAATAGAAGATCCAGGGAGCGTCTTTGCAGCTTTAAGGGGAGTGGTATAGCCAACTACTTTTGGAATCTATGAACAAAAAACAAACAAAAGCGCAAGCTCCATAGCACGTAACGGAGTAAAAAATAAGGTACATTTATTTAAAAAATCAGCAACCCATAAGAATGTGCACTTACAGGATTTCAAACAGAACCATTCGTGGGAGAGAAATCTCTATTGTGGTCATCTGCGGTGGTAGGGTGAGTCCCAGGTTTGCAACGTGGATGTAAACAGCCCAGGTTCACCATGAATTGGCAGCAAGATATAAGGGCATCCAATGATATTTGGACATTGGATGCCTTTATATCTTGCTGCCAATTCATGGTGAACCTGGGCTGTTTACATCCACGCTGCAAACCTGGGACTCACCCTACCACCGCAGATGACCACAATAGAGATTTCTCTCCCACGAATGGTTCTGTTTGAAATCCTGTAAGTGCACATTCTTATGGGTTGCTGATTTTTAAAATAAATGTACCTTATTTTTTACTCAGTTACGTGCTATGGAGCTTGCGCTTTTTTATTTGTTTTTTGTTCATATATATATATATATATATATATATATATATATATATATATATATATCAGATAGTAGTATACAAGTTCACCTCATCGGCTTAAGGGGGAAGGATGCTGGGGTTAGGTACCACTCTGATTATAGTATTTTCTATTGTAGCCTAAACCCAATCCAAGTTGTGTCAAGTACTTAGATTTATAAATTCAGTAAGACCGCTTTAATTTTCAGACTTCTTAACCCCAATTCTATTGAAGGGCTTTCAGGAAGAGTAAGAAAGGAATCCCAATAATTTAACTTACAGTTATTTGCACAGATAAGGGTCCCTGTCCTGCATCCTTGGCATCTACAGCAAAATCAACCGGCAGACTGGCCGAAACTCCTTGGGAACTTAGCCCAGGGCCATTGGCTGTCACTTTGTTGGCATCGTACGTTGGAAGAACCTTCACCTTGAAAGGACTTGACATAGCAAACAAAAAAAGAAGTCAGTTTCTGATAACGCATGCAACTTGTTTAACTACCAATGTCTAGGGTTGCCAGGTGGCTTCTCCAAAAATACTGGACACAATGGTGAAATGTGCGACGTGCTGGGGACATCGCTCCATGCTGTTTCCTCCTCTTTGGCTCCTGACACATCCTCCTGATTGGCTACATTACCCAGACATACATACATGTCTAGTATTACCTCTAATTTTTTACTGGACAGTGTCCAAAATACAGGACAGTCCGCTTGAATACTGAACACCTGGCAAGCCTACCAATGTACTTCCACATTGTTTAAGTATAATAATTCATGCATATCCTTCACATTAGTTATCATTTTGTACAGGAATCTCATATGGCTTTTTAAAATGGTGAAATAAATAATAAGTCTTCAAATCTCATTAAGCTGAAATCATGGTCTTGTGGTTACATAATGGTACTGGCGTTCAGCTATAAAAAAAAAAAGGTATGGAAGACGTGTTGCAACCCGATACTTGTGTGGCTGTAAAACTCATGTACAGCGATGAAGACGTTTTACGATTATCCAATAAAAGGTATCATAAGCTACTGTATAAGTCATTTGCAACTATCCATGGCCAGGATGGCTTCTAAAGCTCTTTACCATGCATTAAAATATCACTCGGTCTAAGTAGTTACCATTTATGCCAGTTCCAAGAGCCATGTATATTCTATTTATGCGTTGACCCAAATATACACGATCATTCACTTAGGAAATAGTACTTGCCCATGGGTTTAGGGAGAAACTTCTTTAACAAGAGAGCAATACATTACTGGCGTTTCTGATAGTGTACAGTTTATATTAATCTATTTATTGAAGACATTGTAGCTATATTATTGTATAGTGCATCGATTGGTATTAGGGAGATGGGAAGAATATGAATACTTGCCGTAGCTCAGCTTATAGTAGCTAGAATAATGCACAAGGTGCATGAAAGAAATGTCACAAAGAATGAGATATTATAAGGGTTATTTATTAAACTGGGACACTGCCAATTGGGGCGCTATTGCACGTAAACTACCGACTTCACAAGGAGTTTCTTGGTGCCCTGATCGGCACAATCACCGTTTAATGGATAACCCCCCCATGCCTCCGATTACCCTGGACAGTTTACATTTCTGTCTCATTGCCACTTGTAATGTTTTTACCTTCTGGGGATTTCTTCATCTGCATACTGGACAGAGACTGTGTAAGGACCTTCCAGAGTGGGTGTGTAGGACACCGTATGTGTTCCATCTCCATCGTCTGCTATGTCAACGGGCTCAACAACCCCTATGCAACATAAAAACACAAAATACTCTGAATACTTTTTACGGCTAGAGCGATCTGTAATGCAACATGGTGGCAAAAAGGGCAAACGAATCCTAACGCATCCAGACCGGCTTTACAGCATCCAGTATATCAGCTCAGTTATGTGCCGCAAACGAAACCTGGGAATTTTGTCTCTTTGTGGAGGAAATACAACACTTTTTTGTGTCAATTGTTACCCATCTAGACCTGTGAATAGCTTATTGGTGCGTCTTCCCAAATAGCTAGCCATTTAAATTTGTATTGCAAGTCCTTTGGGTTTACCACAGGGCTTCTGCCGTTTAATGCATGACCTTCATTAAAATCGACATGTTGATTGCAATTAGCCAAGTATAATGTATTCTGATTCCTAAAGAAACGCAGTGCTCCAGGAAATAATTGTAGAAGCCAAATGGCTTGTATGTTGAAAGAGAACACGCCACCATTAAAGGAATTAGTGTTTGTAATAATATGAGGACAACAGCCTTGGTTCTAATTTTGGGAGCTACTGGGATAAGACTCGTCCCATTCACTCCAGTGATAGCTGTATAAATAAGGTTCTGAAAAGATTTGTTTAATAATCCATTCAATTAGTGCATTAGTCCACAGTATTATTAGATGCTCTTTGCTGAGTCCTCTATACATTTTGAATTCAAATAATGTAATCAATATCAGGAAGAATGTCATTATGTTGGGGGAAAAAAAAAGGTACCCACAAACCAAGCATGATTTTATATATTAAAGCAGCAGGCTATCCTAGATTACAAAAAAGGTCATTCTTAGCATATACTGTACGAAGTATACAATTTGTAACCCATAAATCAATGAGTCAAGGGTTTCTTTTGCTTATCAAACCTATGCCCAAGTTAAATTATGTTCCCAATGAATTAAGCAGTCTGCTTTTATAGTTCCAGACATGTCATTTGCGCCGATTGGGCAGGATGGACAGCTGCTTTTAATATGCATTGCCACAAATTATATGACTTCAGCTAAACTGCCAGTAAGTAGACCTGCTTCTACTGATCTAAATGCCCGAATGTCATCGGCTGTTGGTGAGTTCAAGCCTGCATACCAGCATTTAGGTAAGTAATACTAGTGATACTTGCTTGGCAATTAAGTTAAAATATATTCGGTATGTGACAATGCCCATTTAAATGAATTAGAAAATCAGGCCAAATCAAGAATTTTTGCCAGTTGTATAAACACAATAAATAAGTTATATAAATAATTTGATGTTATTGCATATGAAAAATCATAACTATTACATAAACCAGATTATTTGGTATTGTCAATTAGTGAACCGATTAGTGCTGATTAATACCATGGAAATAAAGGTGGACTAAATACAGAAAAATCAGGATTGATCGGAAGTTGGCTTTTCCTGGAGCATAGGACAAAAGTTCAAACCTGGCTCATTTGAATCCCGCTTGAAGTCACCTTTAAAGAAATCTGATATGGCTTTCAGTGGGCTGCGTCTCGTTGGGGAATCTGTCTCATCGGCTAGAAATAAAGACTGTTATAAGGCCCACCTTACACAATGACATTATGTTTCATCAGCTGGACCACTTTAATGATCCTCTTCAATTAGAATTTAAAGTCGTTTGAATATCCCACGGTCGCAGTAGATATCTGATCACCTTACAAATCCTCCTGAGATCATGACTTGGTAACCTGAGAATATGATATCCTTTCCGAAGGCGAAGAAAGTCAGATCCAGAGAATCATTACGACAGCCAAGTGAAGAACCCTACTCTTTATTCTGAATGCAATGTAGTTAAACACCTTACAAGACCTTCCAACAGAGGAGAAGTGAAAAGACCAATATGAGATACCACTAACACTAATGAAAGGTTATAACAAAAACTATATTCATAAACAGAGTCAAATAATAAGTGATTAATTTCCTTAATGTGGATGTCTTGATGAGTGAGCCTTGTAATCTAAACACAACCTGTCAGGTCAGAAAACTCAATATATATCTAAATAACATAGGGGGTCATTCTATATACTACGAACCAGATGACTTTTGGGGTGAAAACAATAACAGCCGCTTTAGAGTATATCGAATGTACCCCTTACGCACGCATTCCTTCTCCATTTATTCTCCCAGTGGCTTCAAAAGGTTGACATGCAGGAGTTGAGTTACCATCAATATGAGATTCCAGTAACACCAATGAAAGGTCATTACAAAAACTATATTCATACAGTCAAATAATAAGTGATTCATTTCCTTAATGCGGATGTCTTGATTCGTGAACCTCGTCATCCTGTCAGATAATGCATTCACTTTACGTTTACCGCAGCAGCACCTTACTGCCACTCTGGTAACATGTGATATGTCCAAACTCCATAATATCATCACAGACCATGTGCAACTCATACCACAACAAAATGGTGATGGGGCTAAAATTGGTAATATAGAGATAGGTATGAAAGAAAACGCAAGCTATTTAGAAAGGGAATAATTAAACCATCGGACACTATTAAGTAGATTATCAATATGTCAACTGGTCAACAACCCCGACATACACATGCCGAACAAGACTCCCGAAACTCTTTATTGCTAGTGACCTGTAATGCAACATGGCAGCAAACCAGACACAAGCAAGCCTAAAGCATCCAGACCTGTTTCAGTATCCTGTTCATCAGCTCAGCCGACACCTGTGAATTCTGTCTCTTTGTGGAACACAACACTTATTACATCAGTTGTTACCCTCCAAGAACTATTAGAAGCTTATTAATGCTTATTCGCAAAGAGGTGGCAGTTTTAATCCACACGGTGAACTCTTTGGGTTTAGCTTCTGCCGTTTAGTGAATGACCATGACTATGTAACTATGTAACTATGTAACCATTATATCTTCATGCTGATTACAATTACCCAAGTACAGCCCTCCATATGGGATCCAGGGATTTATTTTTTAACTGAGTCATATACTCTAGCGGAACTATATTGACTATTAGAGGTGGTTCCATGTAAGGGTTCACATTCCTACACCATATGCCAACTGTGATATTACCTCTTAGTCTGGCCATATAATCTTATGAGATCCAGGTATCTACACTCCTAACCACCCCTTCCTCTTGGGGATTGCCCCCTCATTAGGGGTGACTTCATTAGTCAGCTTTATCAGGATCTTGTCCATCTCCCCCTTTCCTCGCTACATCTGCATACCTCCATGTTACTTCATACACTATTAGCCCCCCCCCCCCCCATATGATATGGTATAATGTTAGTACCTCTCTAACTACATGTCTCCTATCTCCTCCAGTCATACATCCATACATCACCGACACCGCAAGACCACACTTGGGTTATCCTGCCTTTATTTTGGCATGTCAGATATACTTATGTGAGAGATACCTGGGGGTCTGTTGTAACGTTTCCCCACATTATTTCGCTTATAGAATTGGCAGCGATCTGCAAATTCCTCACTAGTGCAGCAAAACTTTAACGTTTATTGAAACCTCCCCGTGGGGATCGCATTAAATAGAGACTCCTTTAATAGGGAACTCACAAGGAGTTAATTATCAGCGACCTGCCCGCTTCTCATTACGAGAACGGGTATTTAAGGATCCAGTGGAGTAGGTTCCTTACCACTCCTGCCCTGACGAAGCGTAGCTTCCTACGCGAAACGGCCCGTCGGTTTTATACGACGTCATTCCTCTGACGTCGGTGGTGGTGACCAGAACGATGTTAGGAGCTCCGGTGTACCGTGCAAACTGACACAAACTCGGCGGATCGGGTAGTATTGGATACTGACTCTTACTTACCTGCTTTTCTCGCCTTTACAACCGCCTGACATGAAGTGTTTGCATAGTTAAAACGGCAATATTTGCGGCTTGTTTTGATGGGAATTTATTCTATTAAGGGGATAGACGATATGCTCATATGTATACGTTTAAACGCCTGTCCTCTGCTGCATACCAGTGTTATGAAACACAATACCCATTGATACATGTTGCATTATTTTACGGATGTTGCATTCGCTCAAGCTTTTGATCATACTAGGGATACAACATTATACACTGTAAGTGTTATATTGTGTTCAGTATCTCCAGCTGTCCGTAGCCATTTTCCTTTGCACTCTGTCAGGACCGTGGCAAATAGTGCCTATACAGCCCACCATCAGGTACTCCTTTAAGGGTTATACTTTAAATAAATGGTTTGGCATTTATTTCCCTTATAAGAGCATTATACCTGGAGAACGTGAGATAACACTCTCTATCCTGGTCACCGCTTACCATATTTTTAAACACACCCTTTTTTACCCCACACTCCCTGATATTGTCCCCTCTTGTATTTAATAAAACTTTTTGTTTTGCGTCGTGTAGCACTTGGCTATTAGCCTGGGATATATTGTGTAGTCCCTTTAAGTGTTTGTCCTCATAGAGTGCAACTTAGGGTTTCTTGTCCAACTGGGGGTTCCGACCCCACTTGGATTTTTTGTGTTCATCCAAGTGCATTGTATTCTGATTCCTAAAGAAACGCAGTGCTCTAGGAAATAACAATTGTAGCAGCCAAATGGCTTGTATGATGAAAGAGAACACGCCACCATTAAAGGAATTAGTGTTTGTAACAATACGAGGACAACAGCCTTGGTTCTAATTTTGGGAGCAACTGGGATAAGACTCGTCCCATTCACTCCAGTGATATCTGTATAAATAAGGTTCTGAAAAGATTAGTTTAACAATCCATTCCATTAGTGCATTAGTCCAGGGGCGCTCAATTCCAGTCCTCAAGCCCCCCCAAACAAGTCGGGGTTTCAGGATATCCCAGCTTCAGCACAGGTGGCTCAATCAGAGGCTCAGTTTAAAAGACTGAGCCACCTGTGCTGAAGCTGGGATTGCCTGGAAACCCAACCTATTTGGGGAGCAGGGAGGCTTGAGGACTGGAGTTGAGCACCCTGCATTAGTCCACAATATTAGATACTATTGGCTCCAATAAACATTTGTAATGCAAATCATTTTATCAAAATCAAATCGGGAAGAATGTCATATTGCTGATAAAAAGGTACCCGTAACCCGAGTACGTACGATTTTATGTATTAAAGCAGGAAGCCATCCCAGATCACAAAAAAAGGTAATCATTACGATTCATTATACGATTTGTAACCCATATGCCAATGAGTCCAAGGGTTTCCTTTGATTATCAAACCTATGCCCAATCATGTCCCCAATGAATTAAGCAGTCTGATTTTATAGTTTCAGGACATGTCATTTGAGCCGATTAGGCAGGATGGACAGCTGCTTTTAATATGCATTGCACACATTATAGGACTTCAGCTAAACAGCCAGTAAGTAGACCTGCTTCTACTGATCTAAATGCCCGCATGGGACCGGCTGTTGGCGAGTTTAAGCCTGTATACCAGCATTTAGGCAAGTACACTAAATTGCCAAGCAAGTATCACTAGTATTAAATATATTCTGTATGCGAGAATGCACCTTTTACATTAATTATAACAAAATCAGGTCTCAAATCAAGATCTTTTGCCAGGTTGTGTAAATTAATTAAAATGAGGTCTATAAAATCAATTCAATTTTCATCTGTATCAAAAAGAAGAATGATGACAAACCTGATTATTTGGTATTGTCAAATAGTAAAATAACTGATTAGTGATGATTAATACTATCGAAATCAAGGAAAATCAGCATCAATCTGAAGTTGGCTTTTCCTGGAGCATAGGACAAAAGTTCAAACCTGGCTCATTTGAATCCGGCTTGAGGTCCCCGTTAAAGAAATCTGATATGGCTTTCAGTGGGCTGCGTCTCGTTGGGGAATCTGTCTCATCGGCTAGAAATAAAGACTGTTATAAGGCCCACCTTACACAATGACATTATGTTTCATCAGCTGGGCCACTTTAATGATCCTCTTCAATTAGAATTTAAAGTCGTTTGAATATCCCACGGTCGCAGTAGATATCTGATCACCTTACAAATCCTCCTGAGATCATGACTTAGTAACCTGAGAATATGATATACTTTCTGAAGGCGAAGAAAGTCAGATCCAGAGAATCATTACGACAGCCAAGTGAAGAACCCTACTCTTTATTCTGAATGCAATGTAGTTAAACACCTTACAAGACCTTCCAACAGAGGAGAAGTGAAAAGACCAATATGAGATACCACTAACACTAATGAAAGGTCATTACAAAAACTATATTCATAAACAGAGTCAAATAATAAGTCGCTTTAGAGTATATGTGAATGTACCCCTTACGCATGCATTCCTTCTCCATTCATTCTCCCAGTGGGCTTCAAAAGGTTGACATGCAGGAGTTGAGTTACCATCAAATACATCTCTCACAGGCTGTCAGATAATTAATTAACTGGACGTTGACCCCCCCAGCATCACCTTATTGCCATTAGAGTAATGGGTAATATGACAAAACTCCGTAATATCACAGACCACGCGCAGCTTTTACCACTACAAAATAGCGAAAGGAATGTGATTGGATAGTGCAGTGACCGTTATGACAGGAAACTGAAGCTATGTAGAGAGGGAATAGTTAAACATCTAACAGAGGTGGCCAACTCCAGTCCTCAAGGGCCACCAACCGATCAGGATTTTCGGATATCCCAGCTTCAGCACAGGTGACTCAATCAGTGGCCCAGTCTTTAACTGAGCCGCTGATTGAGCCACCTGTGCTAAAGCTGGGATATTCTGAAAACCTGACCTTGTAGGTTGCCTATATAAAACAGATGTATCAGACTGCTCTCCCTGTTGGTGGCCTGTAAGGACTGGAGTTGCCCACCTCTGCTCCAACACTATAAACTTGGTTACGCCGAAACATGGAACACAACATTACTATGGTCAACGGTCTCCTCAAAGATTAAAATCTTGAATTAAGACACAGAGAGAAAGAACAACGAGCAGAGCATCCACGATCTGCACGGAGACACCAGCAGCAGAGACTGTTCTGTAGGATCACATTTTCATTTGAAACCGGGAGATGAGAACAGTCCCAACTCGTAGCTATCGAGAGGAGCACCGCTATCCCACCCACTGAGAGATCCTTTTTGATATTTTGTGGAAAGCGTTGTTGACGTTAGTCCAATAAAAAGCTGCTTATCTGGAATACTTTAGTATTCTACTGGTGTTTGATAAGACAGAGCCAGAAATAATGGCCATATTACTGGGCTTAATCAGTGGCTCCCGTTAGGTGGAACTGAAAATGTAAGACTTCTATAAGATCTAAATACAAAAAGGTGAAAATGTTTCTGATTTACCGTCCCAAATAGTTCCTTACCTCGAGGTCCAGTCACCAGCACATTCAGGGGAGCAATACCAGCCTTGCTCGAGTCCACTGTGAATTGTTGAGGGATTTTTGCCCGCACAGCTGTTCCTAGCCCAGGTCCTGCTATCTTAACCTTGCTGGGATCTACAACGTCTTTGGCAGGTACTTTGTACGGGCTGCCTGCAAAGCAAACGTCAGAGCAACAGATGAGCAAGGATACTTCCATCGCAACAGATGGGCAATAACATGGAAACGATGGTTCGAGTCAAACAAACGTCCAACCAAAAAATTCATCCAGCCAGAAGAGGTCACCTATTATAATAACAATAATAATAATAGCATGTTCTTGTATAGCGCTGCTAGTTGTACGCAGCACTTTACAGAGACATTTTGCAGGCTGAGGTCCCTGCCCCGTGGAGCTTACAATCTATTTTTTGGCGCCTGAGGCACAGGGAGATAAAGTGACTTGCCCAAGGTCACAAGTAGCCGACACCGGGAATTGAACCAGGCTCCCCTGCTTCAAACTCTCAGTGCCAGTCAGTGTCTTTACTTCTCCTTATTCCTTCAGACTGTTTCCATAGCAGAATTTGAATGCTGTGATAAAGTGAGATCCAGCATAAAAATATCCTTACATACATAGCACAATGTACTTTAATTAGATGCGCTGCGTGGAACTCTGAATGATACCGTACTGGTGCCCACATGGAACTTAACGGACTTCGGCGGTCTTGAAGTGGCAAGCACAACAAGGACTATGTCCAGTTGTGGGTCCTATGACCGGGAGAAAACAGTTGTTCTCGGATACTTAATGACTAAAAAAAACTCTGCATTTTACCAGCATTGATCTGCTACACAAACCATGCAAGGATATCAGGAGCACTCATGTATACTTTACTACAGGGAGCTCAACTCCAGTCCTCAAGACCGCCCCACCACCAACAGGTTAGGTTTTCAGAATATCCCAGCTTCAGCACAGGTGGCTCAATCAGTCCCTGCTTCAGCATAGGTGGCTCAGTCTGAAGCAGGGACTGATTGAGCCACCTGTGCTGAAGCTGGGATATCTTGAAAACCTGACCTGTTGGGGGAGTGGGGGGGGGGGGCGCGCTTGATTACTGGAGTTGACTTACTAGACTATTCAGGCAAGGAAGAGAAACCAATGGCAGGCACAGCACATGGAGAAGGTGGAGATTCATATTGTTGCGGGGTGCTGCAGGGTGCTGCGGGGGGCTGCAGGGTGCCTCCAGCCCTTAAATACTGGAAATGACCTCATGATATATGAATTGCAAGAACTAACGTTGGACGGTTTTGTCTTGCAATGAGTCCAACCCCACCTTATTTTACAATTTCCACTAATTATGCTACACTTGGGTAATCAGAGGAGTTCACTGGTTGACAGGAATGTAAAAACGGGGTAATTGTGGCAGGTATACTTGTACAGTCATTAGCAGGGATTTCACAGGAGTTTATACTTCCCATACTTGCAGATGCTTACACTTATTTATCTTCAACTAGGGGTTGTCAACTACAGTCTCCCCCTGCACCCCCCCCCCCCCCCCAACAGGCTAGGTTTGAAGGATATCCCAGCTTCAGCACAGGTGGCTCAATCAGTGGTGCAGTTGAAGAGCCTGCTTTAGCACAGGTAGCTCAATCACCGATTGAGCTACCTGTGCTGACGCAGGTGTCTTGCGGACTGGAGTTGAGAACCCCTGCCTTAAACTGAAGGGCGAGTTGTACTCAGAAAAATAAAATAAAGAATATTGTAGACAGAATATCAAGATAAACTCATAAAAAACTAGCTGATGGAAACCAAAATAATTGCACAATGAATTAACCCCTATAGTGTCAGAACAGACGGTAACAAATCCATATCAATCGGTGGTCTAAACGAATAAATGGTTCTCACACTTGCTTAAAGCAGCATATGAGTAGCACCGTGGCTGATACTATACACCACACAAAAAGCTTGACCCCCTGCTGACGCACTTACCAGAACGCCCTCCTGTCTCTGTGTGTTCTCCCTACCTACCAATTAGATTGTAAGCTCCTCGGAGCAGGGACTCCTCTTCCTAAATGTTACTTTTGTCTGAAGCACATATTCACATGATCTGTTATTTATATGATTGTCACATGTATTACTGTGAAGCGCTATGTACATTAATGGCGCTATATAAATAAAGACACAATACAATTCTCTATGCACAAGGAATAACTTGGAAATGCCAAAACTATCAGCAGTAAGAATACAACTCACAGTCACACAGGGTTTTTAGGGGTCATTGTGTCCTCATTTACTTGACCTCTCACTCTCTCCTAGATTGACCTCTGCTGTCAAGTACTTCTACACTGTTTACTCAAATGAGTCTGCCCAATGCTAATTGCCAACAGCACAGTGCAAAGAAATGCACGTCAGACCATTAGTACTGAAGGAGTTAAGAGGTTCATATTTCATAATGAATGCTTTTTTTAGCAGATGTTGCTGAAAATTTCCTTCAACTAGAAAATATCGCCCCTCAAAACCTCTCGTGAGCACAATTGGCTTGCAGCTGAAGATTCCTGATGAGAGTATAACATTACTGAAATGATACATTGTATCCTTTACAAATACACTGTATGGTTGAGATGCACTGTGTTCCTGTTGCCAAAGCAATGCTAGCCCCTCAAAGGGATGGCTTTCCAACGAAAAGAATGACGTTAGCTCCACAACCACTTTGTACCGAGAATAGATAGTAAGTGACCTCAAATTGTCACGGCTCCAAATTTAAACTGACTTCGCTGGAAAAAAATTGTAGTAATAATATATTGCACCATAAATATGAGTACAGTTTAGAGCTTAAATTAGTAATTTCATATACTTGTTTTTAGAATTTAAAATGGTTCTTTTGAATGATTTCACTGAAATTAGAAGACAGTCACTGTAGGATTGTCATTCATATGAAAGGAGGTATACAGGGTTATACAAAATAAACAAACATGGGAAGGAAGGAGGGAGTATCCGATTCCCAATATTTGGAGCCAGGAAGGAATTTATTTTCCCCTTTTGAAATATCAATAGATAATGTGTCACTGGGGTTTTGTTTGCCTTCCTCTGGATCAATAAACTGTAAATACAAAAAAATAGGATAAAGCAGGGGTGCGCAAACTGGGGGCGCGAGATTTTCGGGGGGGGGGGGGGGGTTATTACAGAGGCCCCGCACTCTTCCACACAACATTTAAATTAAATGCCAGGGTAGCACACGAGGCCTCTGTAACTCACTCTTACCTGCTCTGACTGGCTACTGGTGACGTGTCGGCATGACAACACGGCTTCAAATGACGCCGCCGATGCCAAACGGAAGGTAAGAGGGGGGAGGGGGGGCGAGAGCAGGCAGGGGGGCGCAAAGAAAAAAGTTTGCGCACCTCTGGGATAAAGTATCTGTCGTCTAAATTTAGCATAGGTTGAACTTGCCCTTTTTTTTCAACCTCATCTACTATGTAACTCTATTTATTATATTGTAAATTCATTAGGTTTGGTTGGAATATGAACAGATGTCAAAGGAATTGTTCTGCCAGGCAAAGAATCTTCTCTGTAGATTTGGTTACAGAAGAGGTATTTTTAAGTCAATAGATAAGCTTAGAACTAATACTGTAGGTAGTAGGAAGAAACCATACAGCGGTCTTGCGTTATTTGAAAAGGTCTGTCAAAGTTGGTACGCTGATGTAATCATTTCTCTAATAAGTTCATTTCCTTGTATGAAGGATGGGGATGGAATGGTATCATTTTGGATTGAAGGCAGCTATACGATTGTTGCAGAAGGCTCATGATGATACCATATTCGGTCACGGGGAGAAGAGGGACAGAGTAAGGATTATTTCCTGTATAACACTATTGGCAGATTTAGTTAGAAAGGGTAGCCAGGATGACGTCACGATAACAGGAAAAAAAAAGGTTTTTCCCCAAGCTAAGGAATTAGATGCAATCTCTTTGAAAAGAACATAACTTATTTGATAGAACCGCCATGTATCTGCTCTTTCTGAATGTAAATAATATCTTCGGATAATAAACATTTGTTGTGTGTGCTAAAAGCCGGAAGGCAGAGCTTTTTTATGGTGCTGTTGAAAATATTACAGTCACTACATAATTGGTGCATTACTTTCACAATCATTTGTACCACACAAGATACCTGGATATCCTACCTGGTATATGTTCTCCATCATAAGTGATATTAACATCGTATTCGCCTGGTGCATACGGCGTAAATTCCACACTGCAGCTTCCATCCTTGTTATCTTTACAAGACATTTTGGATTCTGACGGACCCTCAACTGTAATTCCAAGACCACCAATCCCAGCCCCCCTGCAAGACAACATTTAATATGATATTGATGCAAATATAAGTATTTTGTGCCCGTGTGCTTATTATAGGTTAATCCACGGATCTACTCTGATAGTCAAGAAAAATGTTCAATATCTTGACTTGTTGAAAGTTCATAAACACAGAACTCGCAGAGTTTCATTTGAGTTTACGATTGCAATTCAATTGCCCCAATACAAGTTAGATTTTCTGTGTACTCTTTTCCCTATGTTTTACATAAAGATCCCTGCTTTACAAATAGTCTGCATCATAAACCAGGGGTGCCCAACACCAGTCCTCAAGATGCCCCAACCGGTCAGGTTTTTAAATATCCCTGCTTCAGCACAGGTGGCTCAAATCAGTCCTTGCTTCAGCACAGATGCCTCAGTCAAAGTCTGAGACACTGATTAAGCCACCTGTGCTGAAGCTGGGGTATCCTTAAAACCTGTCCTGTTGGGGGGGTCTTGAAGACTGGAGTCGAGCACCCCTATCAAATCACGGTATGCATGACAAGACGAAAATACATCAAATTCATAATATATTTATCTTGATTTAAAAAATATCAATTTCCATCTATACATATATGTTTGAGAAATGTGAATGGCGTTTGCATATATACATTTCCATAAAGTGATAATGACTCAGGTTAAATTCCATCTAAAATCAAATTTTAACCATCATTAAAAAAAATCTCGCTCCAGGGTGAGAACGCTACATAACCAACGGCAGAGACACGTCACTTACTCTATGATAAAGCGCCAGGCTAGGTGTGAAACGCATATTATTTCTACCTTCATCTGGTTTGGTTTGTGCCAATATTCTAGCGGCTTCTGCTTGCACTCAAGCCTTTATATTCATGTGCTGTGTGCCGCCATTTTTTTAAACTTTTTCTATTTCCATTCATCCGGCTGGAGCACGCCAACAGAACTCATGACCGCCAGGATTCCATGAGTAACTATACGCCCGAATCCGAGGCGATACCCGACATTATATGAACTTTGGAAGATTACATATTCTAGTTTTGTGGTTGTTGGACGTGACATCGGAGATCGCTCCCCAGTAATGGTTGCGGGTATCTGGTCCCACCTGCCCCAGTGCATGCCTAATCGTGAGTTGCACCACATGTACTAGAATTGAAGATTATGTACTCGCAATTGGAAATAAACACAACTCTGGCTGCAACAGCAGGAGTTCCCTACGTATACATGAAGAACACAACCATTCCAGGTATTTACACACTACCATTACCATAGAGGTTTTATGATGCACTAATACTAGATTAGGCTCCTAGTCTTGTTTTCTTCTCTAACAAGACAAAGAGTAAGACAATATACATACATACATATATATACATACACATATACATACATATACACATACATATATACATATACATATACATACATGTACACACACATATATATATATCTCACTCGCGTCACTCCATATATCTTGAGGGCTTGAAATGGATATATCATTCTTGGAATACCCGCCTAATTATATTGTTAATTCACATGTATTTAGAGAACAGGCATTATTATTAAGTAGATCTATGTTACCTGGTAATGACGGAAAATGCATTTGGTTTATTGGTGAGGGCTTCTTTCAGTCCAGCACCTTGGGCTTTGACACGTGAGGGGAAGCAGCCTTCTGCCACTCCTACTTTAAATGGACTTTTTGGAACTGGCTCATCATCATAAGTTACCTTAATGGTATGAATTCCTTAAACAACAAAAGTATTAGATTAGGGGTGTTCAAGATCAGTATTTCAGGTCTACCAAATTGGCAGGTTTTCCACGATTTCTCTAATTAACACATTTGACTAATTAGTGATAATGAAAGCTGGGCCAAGACAACTTGCTTCGATGGGTATTGGGCTGAAAACCCGGACCTTTGTGCTCTCCTGGGATGGATTATAGATTGGACAACAACAATTAAATGCTAAGTTTATATTAACCACTGTTAAATAGCAATTTCAACTTGAGGGAAATACATGTATGTCTGTCTAAACACTTTACAGGGAAACGTACTTTAAGATCTGCATCATGTACAAGAATGTTCTAGTATATACTCGAAAAATTGATCAAAAGGTACCATTTAGTTACATAAAATATTAAAAAAATATCTAGTAATAAACACAAACTATCAAATCTTGAAGGTTGCCCAGCCTGATAAAATATTAATACAATAAATGTCTGTAGAGAAAATGTAGAGAAAATGACTTCACCGTTAACAGAGTTAAGGCTGCGTCCATGCTTCCGAAGGTCGCGCTGTGGCGTGCGTGTGATGTCACCCACAGTCAGCAGGACATTTTCTGGCCAAGGTAGACGCGCTGTGGGGGCGTGTCTAGGGGGCGTGTCTGTGACATCAAGGAGCTGGTTCGCCCTTATTGGGCGAACCGCTCAGGTGACCGGCCGTCACGCCGAGGAATCAGTTTGAACTGATCCCTCGTGCACCGCGCGCCCCCTCCTGCTGTCGCACGCTGTTTTTGGGCGCGATCATTGCCTTAAGGCAATATGATCGCGCCGCACACGCCTCCACGCGGACTTTGGCAGCATGGACGCCACCTAAGAATTAAGCAACCACAACAGGAAAAGAGGAAACAGTGTCAAGGAAGTTGTGTAATATATTTCATGCACAGATAATATGTGTCAAACTGCTCAAAGAGAAGATTGCAACGTGTTGTGGTTTTGTATACTCTATATTAGTAGGCTCAAATAAAAGGTACTTATTGTCTAAATGTTCTGCCTTTGGGCACCTGGTGGCATTTCGTTTCTCAGTGTGCGTATACCATTAGTATTTGGTAACACAGCAGAAAGTTTATGAGAATACTCTTCTCTTCTTTAATGTCATCATTTGTCCAGTGTTCTTTCCATTGCCAATACTGCCCCCTCCCCCAAACTAATACAAATATGTAGATCAGCTTCATTCCTTCCACTTTGTTGCAAACGGAATGGCACATTTAGTCATGGCCATCTCGCCGCAACCACGTCTCCGACGGTTTTCGGTCACAGAGGGTCCCTCCGCCGCCGGACGCTTCACCAAGGTAAGTTAATTTATGGGTTAATTTAGCAGTTAAGGAGAAGGGTTTTCGGGTAAGTGGTAGCATTAATATTAGGGGTTAAGCTTTAAGGACTTATCATGGTGGCGAAAGGTCCCGGCTGTGAGGTGAGAAGCGACTAAATGCCAGCGGAGATTTATCGCGACAAAACGCCGCAACCAAATGTCCTAGACCAGCTGCGAACATGGCCATTAATAGATATCACCGGCTACAACGGAGATGCGCATCTCCAGGAATTGTACCGCTTTACCAGCCCTGCACACACAAAGCTCTGCCAACAACCAACACTGCATGGTCATGTGAGGAGAACATCAACTTCTCCTGTGGAGCAGGAGGACTACGTGACACTCGGCTGAAAATGTTTCACTTCCCTATATCCATTATTCGAACAATACACTCAATACACTCAAATTAGCAGCTTCCCCTACTCCTCCTCTTAAATGTCCCAGAACTTAAACATGTTGCTTCATCCCTTCATAGAAGTCCTTTGCCTCAGGAATCCCTATAATAATGCCAAAAAAAGGAAGCTAATGTGTCCTGGTTGTGGTTAATTACCCAACATGTTAACTTAAACTGTCGACCTAAATGCTTTTTTTTTCTTTGAAGATGACTTTAGAGGAACTGCATTTCCAAAATAACTCCCACTTCAACATGCCTATTGCAATACTTTACCTTTTTCAAAAGGTGTGTACTCCACATTATAAGTCCCATCACCAACATCTTTGACAAGAAAATCAGTAGCAGCTCCAGACGGATTAGTGATCTGTGTTTTGATATGATTTCCGCCAGTTTTTGTCAGTGGGCGTGAATCCACAGTAAAATTGGTTGTTGCTTCTCTGAAGACACCTGCAAAATAATTAATTTAAAATAATATATTAAAACACATTTCACATCATTGATTTGTAAAAATCGACCCCAACAATGATTACAGGTCGGCTTAACTTTTAAAATATAGGTTCAATATGTTTGAAACATGTACTTCTATGATGATATGCACAATGAAAAATAAAATGATTAAATACCCTTATTTACGTCTCGGGACCCATGAGACAGCTAAATTGGTTTTGTATGTGATGTAATTTACTAGATCTGGAAGGTTGAAGTGCATTGATGTTCACTACTAAACCCGTCTGGCTGTTTTGTTTTGTTTCCAGAAAAAGCACAAGCCTATTCATGCCCACTCCTTTTTCTCTTTAACCTGATCACTTACATGGCAGCAGTGAGGAAATGTAACTTTGAATACGTGACAGCCGAGCAGACCATTTATAAAACGTATTCTTCTGGTTTCTAAGTGATACATGTGGTTACTTTCCATTTATACCACATTTATATTATAATGCTAACTGCATACCGTACAGTAAGAGCAAATCATTAACATTCAAAGATCTAAAAATACTAGTACTGTACAGCAGTTCTACCAATTGCTTGTTCTCATCTACCCCACTGTCAAACCCATATTTACCAATTAACTTGGTGGACAGAGTGATAATGATCCTGGCCATTCTTTCTTCGGCCCTCATTGTATTATACCAACGTTGCTGAAAGACTAGCAATAGATCATTATCACGCTGTTGATCTGCTATTACAGCAGTTGTCAGGTATAGAAAAAGTGCAAAGAGGTTAGAACAGTGATAACAGAAGCACTTTATATAGCTTCCCAATGATACGCTAAGGAAGCTCCTGTTGGACAATTCTGAAACACACCAATGATCCCTTTTTCCTTTAACGCCTTCATTATATTGGTAAAGCCCCTGCAATACAGAGGGTATTAGAATACAAGCCCCTGCTATACAGAGGGTATTAGAATACAAGCCCCTGCAATACAGAAGGTTTTAGAATACAAGCCCCTGCAATACAGAAGGTTTTAGAATACAAGCCCCTGCAATACAGAAGGTTTTAGAATACAAGCCCCTACAATACAGAAGGTTTTAGAATATAAGCCCCAGCAGTACAGAAGATTTTAGAATACAAGCCATCAATAAATGTTAAATAACAAGCTATTTCCTTACCATCCTTTTGAACTCCTGGTCCAGACACTTTAATTTTACTGGTATCCACAGCTGGGTCGACCTTTACACGCGCAGGAAACTTTGGCACTTGTTCGCCGCCGTATTTCATAGACAGTGTATACATGCCCGCAAACAGAGGTGAATAGGTAACGGCATGAGTTCCATCTTTGTTGTCTTGAAGGTAAACTTTAGCCTTGGAACCAGAATCCGACACAGCTTCCACAGCTAAATCCCCTGGCCCGGCTTCCGAACAGTCAACATGAAGTAAGCCAGCTTCCCCTACTTTGCAACGCTCAAGACCAGGGCCTGTGGCAACTACTTTGGAGGGATCAAAAGGCATTTCCACGTCAGCCTGGAACGGGGATCCAGGAATGTGAGTTTCTTCAAAAAGGATGTTCACAAAATATTCACCAGGCGTAGTAGGAAGATAAGAGACAGAACATGTCCCATCACCATTGTCCGAACATTCAATTTTGGCTTCACAAGGACCTTCAACAGTGAGGCCCAGTCCTCCAGTGCCTGCTCCTTTGGTGTCAATAGTGAACTCAGCAGGTTTCCCAACGAGACCTCCTTTCAGCCCCGGGCCATGTGCTTTAACCTAAAAGAATGTAATATAATTTAACTTTAGGGTGGTCACAGAAACAAACCTGACATTCATCTTTGATCAAATGTCATGAGATAATAACCCCTAACCACGCCGAATGTCTGGTGCGTCGGCAAATATTATTTTTAGGTCACGCACAATAATATCAAAACAGACCTGTACAGATTACCAGTAACACGAGAGACGTATGAACGAGGGGAGGGAAACTCGAGCTTGACGTAATCATTGCCAGAGGTGCTGAAAGGTGGCTTTTTTAAGATGAACATGAAACCTCACACGACAAAAGCATGATATTGTTTTAAAAACACTCTCTTTCTTTACACAGACGGGGACTTTGGTTTTCCAAACAAAGATTTCCAAAATGTCTCCAGCATTTGCCCTTTATTCCATCAACACCCACTTATGTAAACATTTCTAACAAATTACTAGTGTTCATGTTAATACAAAAAACATGGAGATTAAATAGGTTTTATTTTTTTAAAGTGCATTTGTATGTGTTTACCTTATTTAATGTGTTTACCAGTTTGTAACTAGTGCTTCAAGATGTGGTGCTTCATGCAGACGTGTACACACACACACACACACACCTCCCTTAACACAAATGACTAAACAGAACCTACATGTGCTGCTACTCCAAGAAGAACCGTGCAATAGTTGTTATATATACACACAACATACACTTGAAGAAGACATGTGAGATCTTAAAAGTTTGTGTACAACTATTCCTAGGATTAGCTACTATGTTGATTTTCGAAAAACAAAAACACTACTAGAATATTTTTCTCATTGTCGTGCGCTGCGGAGTATGTCGGCGACACACAAATAAAAGATAACATTTATAATAACGATAATATTAATTGAACTGTGCGCTACAACACAAGAGTTGAAATCATGTGTGCAGTTTACCTTGGAGGGGTCGGGAGGTAAGGTGGCTTCCACAGCGTATGGACTTCCAAGAATTGGATTCGCATCGTAACTCACATCGACATTGTAGGGACCCTCTTCTTTCGGGATGTACTTGACAGTGCTGCAGTCTTTGCCAGGAACTGGCTCGACCAAACATGGCACCGCTTTCTTTTTTGGGCTGGAAATCTTCACCTCTAGTTTACCTTGTCCACCTGCTCCTTTTGTGTCCACAGTGAACTCCTGGTCCTTACCAACTTCCACCCCTGGGAAAGAATAGCAAAGTGTTTCCCACGGTACAGAACACACATGTTTTGCTCATCTGATGCTGGTAAAAGAGCTGTTTTTATGGAAGATTGCAGAGGAACTGGGTGTCGGCACATTTCGCCAAGTATCATGAAACTATAAAATGATTATTAATGGGGGTGGAATACCAACTCTGGATGGACAAATGCTTCTTCAACCACATTTCTTTATGAAGCTGAATTATTGTAGTTTACTTTTCTCTTTGTTTGGAGGTCTACCCCATGATTTTTAACACACAAAAAACACTTGGATAATGTATCACACAGAATGTTAGCTCTGTTTATTGTGATCGCCGGTTCTCCTCTTCCTGTTTGTATAACCATGCCGTTCTATATTAAAACCAACAAGTATTGTTATAATGTAGACCATCAGAAGCACTGCATTCTTCCTCTGCTAAATCAAGAGTTCTAGCACATGGTCTGATGTCAGGTGATTCATAGTCAAACAAAGCTATCAAATTCTAATTAAATACTTCAGTAAAGTCAATTACCTACTACTTAGCATGCATCATTTTAATTAGATTTACAATAGGTGTTAAGCTAATGGTTTTAATTCTACCTATGGTGAGAATATTTTTCACTCTAACTTTAACATAGTTTTGCTTAGAAATGCATTTGCCCCTTTAATCAGCAGTCCCTGGCACGATCGGCATGTAGTAATAATGCATGGGGAGGGCACAGACTTGGCCTCCTATCTTTGACCTTTCTGTAACTGCAGCGATTCAATCATTTCTATCAACGGTTATAATGCAAGATAGAAAAGACAGGCTAAAGCGCTCTAATGCTATCTATCTAATGTTATAATGCACCAGTTCTTTATACAGCTGTCTCAGTGCATCTATAGCTATACATATACATAGATCAGATCTACATTGTCCCTTTTGTTTTAGTTCATTAATTGCCATTGAATTTATAAAATAGCTCATGTTGGTTAGTTTTAGGATACACCAACCAAAGATCC
Organism: Ascaphus truei; assembly: GCF_040206685.1. Taxonomy (NCBI): domain Eukaryota; kingdom Metazoa; phylum Chordata; class Amphibia; order Anura; family Ascaphidae; genus Ascaphus; species Ascaphus truei. Next base: position 36,602,338 of record NC_134499.1, read on the forward strand.
TCGATCTAGAAACCGTACACTGTACTTAAAGGTACCCGTTTTAAATGGAGCAGCTCAGTAAATATAGCAATGTAAACTCATTTGCCGCTATAGGGGCGAGCCGCACATTGCAAAGTGGTAAGGATAGAAAATACTCTGCAAATGCACCGCTCTCTATTTTTAATCTGTAACTTACTACTGTCTAGGCCATTGATTTTGATCTTGCTGATGTCGAGAGGAGCAGCGACTCCAACGGTGAAAGGACTTTTTGGAATAGGGTCTCCGCCATAGTTCACGGAAACTTTCATATTACCCTTTAAAAAAAAAACACAACAAAAAAAGGCATTATTTCCACATCAAAGAAGATTGCAGAAGAGATTAGGGCGGTTTTAAAAGCTCAGTACACTACATCATCATTTTTATGGTGATCCATCCACAGTATTACAACATGTACCAAATATACACTGCCTCAGGACCCAAAGAGGTAACAGAACTTTGAACTGCACAAACTGAACCTAAAGACTGTCTTTCCAAATCCTTATTTAATGGGAGGGAGAGAAGTCCACTTTTCAGCAAAGGAAAGGGAGTTTAAAAAGAAGATATGAAAGCATTTGGTCTCTTCAACAAATTTCTGTTACTTTCAGTATTGTGAATTCTGCAAAATTCCACAAGAGTTTCTGATTATGTTTTAATCAGAGAGTCTTGTTCTAACAAAGTGTAAACAAATGTAACGCAGCTACCCCGGTTTCATTTCTTCTTAAATTTCCATAAAGCCAAAAAAAACACTAAGCCAGCTCAGAAATTGGAAGCGGACTGTGGATTTCTGGAAATCTTTTACAGATCTCTGCCACAAAGATTACACAGTGAGCTTGTTCAGCCGCTTGGCGTGCGGTTTCCCTTTTACGCGGATACGGCTATCGTTGCCAAAGCACTATATTCTTAGTCCAGCAAAGTCGTCACTTGCCAAATGCATGTTTCAATCAACTTATCCCAACGCCAGTCATTGACTGAGCCACCTGTGCTGAAGCAGGGATATCCTTCAAAGGTCGCCTTTGAGGATTGGAGTTGGCCACCCCCATAACTTTCCTTTTTCAGTACGGTCAATGTGTCATTAAAACAAATAATGGGCAGCTTTTTAAATCGATTTAGAATTTATATGTTGTGACTTGGTATTTGGATCTTAAAGGTGGACTTGCACATCTCAAACCGGTGACACAATATTCTTACCATTCCCCAAAACGCCCAAAAAGTAGCTATTGCAGTTTGTGTGTCTAGGAACAAAAATCAAGGATTCGATAAACAGTAACAAGTAAGTTATTTGTGGCAATCACCAATTCTTAAGACTATCTGAAACAATCCATATTAAGAAACTCAGGCCCTTCCTGGCAAGAATAGCTAAGACCAGACCAGTCAGAATTGATCTGTAGTTGGATGAAGTAATTACAGATGTGTTCTGCTTTTTCGTATTTATTAATATTCTAGCTTTGTAGAAGCTTTGTTGGCCGAATGGAAAATGTTGAATGAACTGTAACTAAAATCCATATAAGCTTTTCCATGCAGGCAGAAACCAGTTCTAAGTCTGTGTCAAAGAGAGAAGCAAGCTGAGGAGAAGTTATACGTCTGTTACAAATCGTGCGCGTTCCAAGAAAATAACATGAGATACTTTGGCTTTAATCGTCTTAATCACATCAACACAGAGAAGTTCAGAGAGTTAAGAATATTTGACCTCAGATGACCAAATCCTTATTATATAGCTTCTACATACTGTATATTACACGTAGAAGCAAGCAAAGCAAACTCTGTTGCTATAAACTGATGCATGTTTGTTTTTCAGTGTGGGTAGTACCTGAGCAATAATTGATGTATTAAGGTGTACAAGCACGGTGTTCTTTACAGACTAGTAATTATTCGATTTTGAATTGCCAAACTTTCACTGCAAAAAAATCCACATTTTTAAGAGTGCTTTATAAATCAATTTGATTCTGTTTTTTATCGATGACAAATATTTTTTTTTTTAATTCCACAGTTGATTAGTAAGACACCACCTTGAATATGGAGTACAATTTTGGGCACCACTCCTTAGAAAAGACATTATGGAACTAGAGAGAGTGCAGAGAAGAGCCACCAAATTAATAAAGGGGATGAACAATCTAACTTATGAGGAGAGGCTAGTTAAATTAGATTTATTTGCATTAGAAAAGGAGTCTAAGAGGGGATATGATAACTATGTACAAATATATTCAGGGACAATACAAGGAGCTTTCAAAAGAACTATTCATCCCACGGGCAGTACAAAGGACTCGGGGCCATCCCTTAAGGTTGGAGAAAAGGAAATTTCACCAGCAACAAAGGAAAGGGTTCTTTACAGTAAGGGCAGTTACACTGTGGAATTCATTACCCATGGAGACTGTGATGGCAGATACAATAGATTTCTTCAAAAAAAGGTTGGACATCTTTTTAGATGGGAAAGGTATACAGGGATATACCAAATAAGTATACATGGGAAGGATGTTGATCCAGGGATTAATCCGATTGCCAATTCTTGGAGTCAGGAAGGAATTAATTTTTCCCCTTAATGGGGTTTTTTGTTTGCCTTCCTCTGGATCAATAAGTAAGTATAGATATAGAATAAAGTATCTGTTGTCTAAATTTAGCACAGGTTGAGCTTGATGGACGGAAGTCTTTTTTCAACCTCATCTACTATGTAACTATGTAACTATGATTTAAAGTAGATTTTCTAATAATGTTTAAATGAAAGGTTTATGGTCTCACAATAACTTAGAAGGCTGCTAAACACTGTAAAGCTACTGGTAAAATCTAAATAGAGAATAACTGATGATGTTCTGAAAGTACCAACCATGAGACACTTTCTTTATAGAAGCAGATTTATATATATAGTTAAAGTGATAGCAGCTCGGGGGAAGTTATGAAAACTATTTGGTTGCACGCTGAAATTATTTTGTTTGCCCTTGAAGTCTCCTCCATGTATTAAGAAGGCTGTTCCTCGTCAGATGGCCTTACAGCCCAAATCTACTGTCCAATGTCAATAAAAGAAATGTCTGTCTTTTGTGTATACCACCGATCTAAGGTGCATGCCATACAATATATATATAAATACGGACGCGTATACCGATGCTCATCATCAATCCAAGCGCTTTGTTTTTTAACCCCATTAATTTCAGCTCCGGAGACCCCCTGCGCCGCAGATACATACATCCGTAGGGGGGGGGGGGGGCGGTGGCCACTTTGGCTAACCAGCTGGCGTTGCGGGGATCAAGTAATGGTCGCTTTTCAAAGCTCCCATGTCCTGAGGACCAATCGGAAGCTGTGACATCAGGTTTGGGCTTCCTATTGGCTCGCATGATGTGGGAGCTTTAAAATGTAAATCCCAACTTGCTCAGCCAGAGCGGCTACCGGCACTCCCTACAGGGAGGTAAGTATCTGTAACCAGGGGGTTCCCAAAGTTGCAATTAATGGGGTTCACCTCCGGAGATCACCTGCTTCAAACCTGTATAAAAAATGGCAAAAAAAAAAATGAAGGAGTGCTTGCATTGCTCCTTTTATTCCCCAAATTCTTGATTTTCCTTATGGATCCCAATCAAGTATTTTAAATCCTTAAATCCAGTAGCACTTCTTCTGTAATACTGCCTGAGGCAGGTAATGAGTAGGGCGCTGTTGTATATTCCTAATATAAAAGGGCTGCCAAGTGACCGCTTTGCAGAACTGCTACAGCTTGAACATTTCATTGCAATTTTGTCACGACATATGTTAGCAGGTCCAAGGCAAAAACCCACTGCTACGTTGTGACTATTTAATTTCAAAACACTGTTTCCTTTTTTCAAAGTATAGACATGGTAAAATATAGGGCAAACTATATAGGAGTGGAAGGAACCTTTTAAAAATAAACCTGTTGTATTCAGACCATGAAAACAAACAAAGTACACGTGACCTCTATTATAGTCATACTTTGACCTCTGATCATAGCAGGCGCTATAAGAGCCCTCTTCCCTGTGCATCGTTTCCATACCTGCTGCACTGGGACGTATCGAACAGTGTGAGAATAGTCATAGTTGTCGATAATCTCAAAGTCTTTCACAGGATTCCCTGGGGTAGATCCACTGAAGACGACGTCTACCGGGGCTTTCCCGGCACCTTTGGTGAAGACCGTGAAATGGGACGGCTTCCCGTTTTCAACACCTTAAGAGAGGAACACAGGTGGGGTTGGAATTGGAATGTAAATACTTTGCTCAAACAACGTCACTGCCTTTTTGTTTTGTATAAATATTTAATTGAAGGAACTAAATCCTTCCAAACGTTGCTCTCCGTGGTCCCCTCTTCCCATGACCGTTCATCCACTTTTTATGCAGGTATGGCACAAATAACACGGACCTTTCCAATGCTTGGGTTTGCCAATCCAATATACTTTAACTGACCATGAAAGGGCATTCATTGACTGCAAGGAAAAGAAGCCTGCCCCAGTAAAACTGCCCTAGAACTATAGCGTGTTTTGTGTGACACAAATCTACGGTTTCAATCCCTTCCACCCTCCCTTCTTGTCCTGAAGACTGGCTGCAGAGCAGGGGTGGCCACACCAGTCCTCAAGGGCAACCAACAGGTCAGGTTTTCAGAATATCCCTGCTTCAGCACAGGTATCTCAGTCATTATGACTGGGATACTGATTGAGCCCCCTGTGCTGAAGCAGGGATATCTTGAAAACCTGACGGCCCATGAGGACTGGAGTTGGCCTCCCCTGCTGTAGAGGATGGAAACACTAGTATGCAGGGCATTGCATATACAGTAACTTGATGAGACACTACTAGTTGTAGTATACCGTATATAGAGCTCGGCGATATCTCACTTACCAGTTTTACTCAGTCCAGGTCCTTCCGCTTTCACTTTGCTGGCATCGTGAGAAGGTTCGGCTTTGACTCTGAAGGGACTAGTAGGGATTTCCTTGATGAGAAAAAAAAAATGCAGTAATGTTGTTAACAACCAGTAGGTATTTGTCCCGATGTTAATAGTTTGTGACTGGGCATGTTACATTGATTGAAGCATGCAGCTTTGAAGTTGAACAGTGAATACATGTGTACTGTACAGAAGGAGCTTTGTTCAGGACGGCTACGTATCCTGTCTCAGAACAGATCAGTTACTTTATTACATTCGCAATGAAAGTGTTCTAATGCCGTATCATGTGCAAGACCTAAAATCACCTTCATGTCTGAAGCAAGGATTATATTATAGGCCTCGTTCTATATTGTCCAATGGGGATTATGGGCCGAAAACGTCCGCCTCAGGCTATATAGAATTACTCGTAACTCGTATGCTCCCAGCTTGTGTTACTCACCTCTCCAGCAAAGAGAACTTTAATTGTGTAATGACCAGCTCCAGGTGGCATATATTTCACAGTGAATGTGTCATTAGCATTGGGGATGATATCGAAATCAATGTCGTCTTCATCGTTGAGAACACCAGCGTCATGCTTAATACCAACGCTGATATCACCTGGAAACACCAAAGAGTTAAACATAAAACTATGCCCCTTGTAGTAAATTGAGGAGGCCACCAACTTATTTTCGCTGCTACAGTCGCACCAACAAGAACAACAATATTTTGTTTGATCAGATGGTTGTAATCGATTCAAGGCACATTAGGTTAAATTAGGGTTCCAATAAACCCATATTCAAAAAAGGGGCACCAAAAGCTGACCGCGCATGCGCGATTGATAAGCACCGACCGCACTCATCGCTCGCACATGCGTGGTCGACTTTTGTTCGCGCAGTCACGGTCGATGTTCCCGGACATTTTTAGTTATTAAAAATAAATCCTCCCGGAACGGTGACCAAAAGTCGGACATGTCCGTGAAAATACGGACGTCTGGTAGCCCTAGTTATATGTTATCATGTAAGGAGGTCATTAATAAGAAAGCCACTACGCGTCCGTAACCCCGTGCAGTGTCTTGGTTTTATTATAGCCGTGAGAGCCCTGTCAAAGTTAATAATAAAGATAATCCGTGCTGATCAGCTTTAAACGTACAATGCTTTTCAGCGGCCTCCAAAACTGTTGAGATTAAAGCAGTCGGGAACATTTAGCATTAAATGATTTGATAGAAAACTTCCAACCCTCGATATTTCTTCTACCTTTTTTATCCAACATCCCCAAAATGTGCAGCGATATCCATGTATGATTCTTAGGTGACACTGTGTGCTCATTTGCATGTCTAGCTAGGGATTCTGGGAAATGACATGCAAATGAAGAGACAATGGGGAATAGCAGGGGTGCGGCCCTGGCTGAGACATGTGAATGTGCTCACAAGTGTTGTTTTCACCTTGGCTATATGCTGTGTACGGTGCAGGGTTTGTGTCACTTTTTTTACTCACCATAAATTTTAAATATACACACACACACACACACACACACACACACACACACACACACAGTCTGATACACACACACACACAGTCTGATACACACACACACACACACAGTCTGACACACACACACACAGTCTGACACACACACACACACACACACACACAGTCTGACACACACACACACAGTCTGACACACACACACACACACAGTCTGACACACACACACACACAGTCTGACACACACACACACACAGTCTGACACACACACACACACACACACAGTCTGACACACACACACAGTCTGACACACACACACAGTCTGACACACACACACACACAGTCTGACACACACACACACACAGTCTGACACACACACACACACACGTTAAGAAGTAGGCTTTTTTTTTTTCATTTTAAACGTCACAGCAGATGTCTTGTTTCTGGATTTATGGATCATTTCTTATTAATGGGACAGTGAAGCAGGAGATGCAGAGAGTCATGTTTTTGAAGGTTACAAACACATCATTTGGGATCGTATATATTCTGGATCACTTTGTTGAAGTTGATTTTTGTCGGGTAGACCTAACTATTGATATTTTTTATTTGCTGCAAACAAATGGAGTAATAAATTCCCAGCATGCAAATAATGTAACCTTGTGAGCTACACAAATACCAAAGATATGTTTACTTTAACATTTAAAACCCACAGATTATATAATCACTGACCTTCTCCGGCCTCTGTACAGTCAACTGTAAAGTGAGTAGGTTCATTCGCCTTCAAACCAGTTTTGGCCACACCAGGGCCAAAGACCTTTACCAGCTGGGGATGGCTACCTTGCCCAATGTTGACCTAAGTAACATGAATGAAAGTTATTTCTCTTCTGCCACAAAGTAGCTAGTAAAAATGTCAACATGGCTTAAACTGCATATTAACCTCTCGCACTAGGGGTTTCCCCGATCTTATTACATGATAAACATGATGCAGACAGACATGAGCCCAATATTAAAATAGCAAAGCAATGTCACTGAAAATAAACGGTCTTCCTATAGGTTTAACAATAAACCCTTTGCTATATAAGCCTCTCACACAGTGGGATCACAAACAAAATCCCTACTGCATATTGTAACAGAGATTGATACATTTATAGGTAGGAGTATCAGCCAAAAATTATTACTTATCACTTATTTATATTCCTGACAAATCAGCTATAGATGAACTGTCAACTCTATATCTTGTACACTCAACACATGGAACTGCTGAGAGACTGTTATTACTATGTTCATTTATTTCTGCAGGGGCAGTACAACAGGAATGTGAAGACAACGATACAATTAGAACATCAGCGTACACTTGTACGGAAGTTACAGAGGACCATGCTCCAAGGTACCTACTGTCTATCAGAGGTGGGCAGCTCAAGTCTTCAAGGGCCACCAACAGGTCAGGTTTTCAGGATATCCCTGCTTCAGCACAGGTCTTCTACTGAGCCACTGATTGAGCAAGGATATCCTGAAAACCTGGCCTGCTGGTTACCCTTGAAGACTGGAGTTGGCCACCCATGGTCTATGTCCTCTTTTGCTGCACAGAGAACTTTCTGGCAAATTGGGATTCACATAGAATATGATCAGTGGTTAAAAAAAACTTGAAACTAATCAGCAGCAGATAATTAACCCTTTGGCCACCAGAGAGGCCGACAACAACCCTTTGCACAGCTATGCTTCCACCTGGAAGCAACAACCAGCTCTTGCAGGCTCCATAAACCGGTATTAACATAGAACATGCGGTCTTACAGTATATTAGACGATCAAAGAGTTTGACCTACCCTGAATGGGCTATTGGGTACATTGACACCACCCCATGTAACAGCAATGGTGTGTTTTATGGGTTTGGCTGGACTGTATGTGCAGGAATAAGTGCCACCCTTCTTCGTCTTTGTTTGAATATCAACAGGATTCCCTTCTACATCCTGAAAGCAAAAAAATATATCATGCGATACTAATCATTTTATCTACAAATCATTGTCATCCTAGCAAGTATGTATCCCCGAACATGTTCAATATTTGTAGTGCATCCAATGGCCATTACTGCTGGTTTGCTCGTCTGGTTTTCAAATACCTGGTTAGTCCAGAAAAAGCTGAAGGTTTATAAGAAAAAAAATATGCTTCACTGCAAAAAATAAAAAGAAGACGAAGTCAGCATATATTCTGCTAATGCAGTAATGTGCAGCCTTTCCGTGGCCGGGCTGCCAAGTCAATTCATTTTGGTTTGATGGAATGAAGTTAAGTCTGTTTAGGATTGTGCTGAAGCCAAGAGAGCCTCAGCTGGATATAGAACTGGGACCCCACAGTCTGCAGAGCACAGTAACACATTGTGCCTAAACAGTCTCATCAGAGGTCAATTCATCTGCCTGGAACTCATGAAACAGGTCTTTTCCCCACTGTCCCACAAGCACACTATATTAACGGTTGTAAAACCATCACACAGAGTTGTTTCTTACTTGTGCAAAGATTTTCAATGGGGCTTTCCCAGCTTTCGTTGCATCTACAACAAATTCTGCTGGGTTATTTACAATGCAGCCAGTTTTCTCCAATCCTGGACCATAAGCTTTAACCTGCAATCAAAGATAACTTGTTACTTCATTAGAAAACAGTGGCATCATAACAGGAGTTAGCAATGAAGACTGAAGTTCATAGGACTTTAGTTACTGCCCAAGTACACTTGTCATATTGGATATCTGTGTCAACACAAAAGTCCCAGTATCAGTGTCCTCATCGATAGATGATCCCTCACTGTCACACCCCAAATCAGATGTATCCCATTAAGAAAGTCGTATTGGTCCATCACTACTAAACGTCACTAATTTAGGTCATTTGACATATAAATACTTGAGAAGATACTGGGAGATTCACTGCATTTTTATTCAATTAAATGGCAAGTATGTAGAGGTAAAATTAATTAGTGAATGCCACTTTGTGAAAACAAGCAGCTATCTTGCACTCTCTAATCAAATGTTAAAACCTCATACAAATGCCCCCATAAAATCAACAGAAAGTCAATTAAGAGTCACACATTGTAGCAATTTATTTCAGCAGCCACCAATGTTTTCTTCTAATACATTTGTGCTTTAGATCCCTTAAGATTCCTGGAATCACAATCAGAAACAATGTAATGCAAAGGTCATTCATGCATTCTACGTTCTACTCAACAATGTATGCCAAGGTCATTCATGCATTCTACTCAATGTATACCAAGGTCATTCATGCATTCTACTCAATGTATGCCAAGGTCATTCATGCATTCTATGTTCTACTCAACAATGTATGCCAAGGTCATTCATGCATTCTACGTTCTACTCAACAATGTATGCCAAGGTCATTCATGCATTCTACTCAATGTATGCCAAGGTCATTCATGCATTCTACGTTCTACTCAACAATGTCAGATATGCAGAAAGTAAGCACGTGATACAAGATTCAATGTGACCGATGTTCCTAATTATTAATGAACTGCTTCGCCTCCTCAGTGCCTCGGGGACTGGCAACAGTTACCAGGCACTGAGTGGTTTTTCTCGTCTCTGATGTTCTCCTTTAGGGAGATCATATTATTGGGACCTCCTAAGAGGGACTCTGGAAGCCATTTAAGTTAACCCACAATAACTAAACAAAAAAATAACCGGAAAATGAAACTGGAAGAAAAAAAAAAAAAAAAAGACTTAAATGCAAAGTGATCTCTAATAATGGTTGCAGAGCATGCTGCACATAATATTAAAAAATATACAGTGTCTGAAGCTGGTTGCGGCGTATACAGTAGAGTAGAGTACTACTGTTGCAAGAAAACACCAAAGCCCTGTTCCATATGTGGTGTAATAAAGAGTGAATATAGAATTAACTTCCATTTGATTAAATGGAATATATCAGTTTATGGCGTGTTCCGCCACTTATTGTAATTAGTGAGCAACGCACCTGTTTGCACAATTATTGAAAAATGTATACACTTTTTTTTTTAAGAAAAAAAAAATGGAAATATGAAACGGGTGGATTTTTGTGCTACACTACTGTAAATATCCTTTTTAGTCTATGATTAGTAATGTTAAGATTAAAGACACATTTCTTGCCTCATCGGAGTTAAACTCTCCTGACGCCGGCTGGATGAAAGCCATGTATGGGCTTCTCTGAATATCTTCATCATCACACATGATGTGAACAGCGTATTCACCAGGCTCCTTGGGCCAATATTTCACATCGCAAGACCCGTCACTCTTGTCATCGCATTCTATCTTCGCCTGGGATGGACCTTCAATAGCAAAACCTGCAACAGACAAAAGCAACATGATGAATATCTACATTGCGACAGCCTGAGTAATCTAACTCTTCTGGACTGAAAACTATTACAGGGTCACTTACTTGGCCATTAGTTAGAAGAAAATCATGGAGAATGTGTTTCTTATTTGCAGCAGATTAGTTTACGAGAACATGTGTGGCTTACAGACACCATACCAGCATGAGATCATATGTTAGAACTTGTAAAGCTAAAAATATTGCTAGCATTTATTTTCCATCGGGACGGTGTGAGTATTCGTTCTGGTCAAACTCGGTTTTCAAGTTTCAATCATTCCCCATGGAAGGGCAGGCAACAGTGTCCATTACTGCCCCATTTGTGTATTATGATACTGAAGTCTGAAACCTTTTTCAATAACTGCTTCTATGAACTGGACTCCAGTCCCATGGATCAAAACGGCTTTCTCTTCAAGCCTCGCCTGAAAATCCACGTTTATATAACATAGCCTGGTCGATACCAACAGCAGCACCTACATTTTACCAAACATACTTGTTAATTCTAATACTTTATTTCCTTATATATAGAGATGGGCAAAGTTTTTGGGGGCGAACTTGGATCGGCCGGTTCCTTTCGGATTTCAGCGGATCAATCTCAAAAAGGGCGATTCTCGTTTTTTTCGGATTTTTTTAATTATTATTACCAATACACTCCAGACGCCGCAATCCGTTGACTAATTTGTAGAATCCAATCCGCGGATTCAGCAATCTGTTGATGGATTCTTAAGAATCTGCCAACGGATAGTATCCAATGGCGGTTTTTGATTAATCCGCGCAGATTGCGGATAAAATACATTTGCGGATTTTGCACCGCAAAACCGATTTGGGTGGGGGGCGGGGATAGAGGGGGCAGACTGCAAAAAAATTCAGGAAATTGATTTGGGTGGATTCACCCATCTCTACTTACTTACACAGCACGGACAGTGTGCGCAGCTCTATACCTAGACATTGCCGGCACAACGAGACCCTGTCCCATAGAGCTTGCAATCTATTGTTAGTGCACAGGAAGATAAGGGGACTTGACCAAGATAAGGGCACCAGGATTCAAACTAGGTTCACTTGCTTCACAATCCGTGATGAAATGGTGAAGTGGTTCACCCTCTGCCCCGTGCACCGGCAGAGATAATTCCCTTCCATTAACCTTTCATTTTCTCCTGGCCACACATGGGTTGTTATGCTTCATTGTTCCCTTCCCCCAAAGATTGTTGTTACTTTTAGTACTTTAACCATCATATTGTAATAATATTGAATGTACAGTATGTGATCTTGTTTGTAACAGTGGCGTAGAAGAAGAAATGATGGAGCCATGCATTGCATGACTTGAGCAGAAAAAAGGGTTCGCAAATGTCAGCACACAAATAACAGTTTTTTTATTCCAACAAGTAACAAAAACATTTATTCTCAGATATTTGGCATGGCTCATTCCTAGACAGAAGAAACCCCTTCCTTTCATTACAAACTAAAGCAGTCTGAATTCCACAGTACAATGGACTATTTAGAGCATAGCTATTTAAGGCATGTGGCATCATTTATGCTTTTCAAGTTACTCCTACTGTTGTGATCGTGTCCTGATAACACAGCTCCTGTTTCATAAGATAAGTGTAAAACACACAATTTCATAACTGGAATATAACAGAAGGTTTTATGCACTTTATACCGGTTATGTATTTCACATAATTATTTGTGGTAGCCAATGAGACACTCAGGTCATTCTTTTGCTGTGTTTTTTATTACTAGAGTTAAGTATAATGAATGATATGAACATTTACAGTCAGAATTAAATTAATTAATTATTAAAGGACACCCAAAGGCCGACTCAGCAGACTTACCTAATGAGCCAACCTCTGTGCCAATGGATTCCACCACAAAGTCTGCTGATTTGCCAACCACACCTCCAGAAAGTCCTGGTCCCCAAGCTCGAAACTTCTGAGGACCAGCCTCGAGATCCACCTGAACTTCAAAAGGGCTGATAAAAGCAAATACATAATCCATCATTTCCGGTGTCTTTGACTGGTCATAGGCTTAACAAACGGCCTTCATCACCATAAACATATCAATCTCAATCTCATTTATAAAACAAAAACTGTCTCCTTCAGATAACCAACTCATACAACAGCAGATGCCACTTTCATCAATACGATCAAGTATACAATAAAATACATTTGGGATTTGAGCAAATTCTCAATCCCTATGATGAAGCCTTTTAGGTTTCTTAATTGAACATACAATAGATTATATATGTATATAGCCAGGAGGGTTCAGCACCCCCCACATCCAAACCTCCAGTCCCCATGGAAATGAAGGTTTATTTGCAGTAAATGCCACTGTATACCGCAGTACTGGGCATCAGGATGGGCACTGGTATTGTGCAGTTCTCATTGATGGCATGCGGTGTGTGATCAGATACAGTATCAGGGAGACACAGTTGCAAACATGTTAAAGTACTAGCTTGTGAAAAAGTGAAGTGATGCACAAGTGTTACCCACGTCATACCTGGGGCAAGGGCCGATGTGCGAACGCTGGGACAAAAAAATTAAAGAAACGCTCTTGGAAACATCAATGGAGAAGTTGAGTTGGTCTTGTTCTGCTGTGCAAGACATCTCACACTGGCAACATCTTATCAAAAGGAATTACTAATATTCTACCTAGGTTGTCAGCATCATTGGAAAATTATTTAATCATATCCAATGCTGTTGAATATGTGCCGATTTATTAAAACAATATGCATTAAATATGTAAGCGTTGGTACCTGCATTGCAGGAAGTACCGTCACTCTTCACTGCTCACCTTTTAGGGATGTGATGGCCACCCCAAGTGATTGTAACAACATGTTTTCCAGGGGTTAGTGGGTAGTACTCAAATGCATGCACACCCTCCAGGCTGTCCAGCTGTTTCACAAGCTCATCCAAGCCCTCTGTCAAAATATGTAAACGCAATATTAGCCTTATCACCAGAACGGACTTTAGTTGTAGGTGAAATAAAACATCGTTTGTATAGACAGGTTGGAATTTTAAAGCATTTGCCATGATATCAGAGTGTCTCCTAAAACACGCAGCAGATGTTAAACATTCCAGAGATATTCAGAACCGGCAGCAGGTCTAAAAGTGAACATCGGCACTGCACAGGTTTAAATCCCAGCGCTGCCTTTCATCCATCCATGGCAGATACAATGGGTGTCACGTATGAATTGGCAATTATGAATACACATAGAA
>NC_134499.1:36618731-36631231 GCF_040206685.1 Ascaphus truei
ACAGGGAGTGTGCGCATGCCATGCAGCGACGGAACACGGGGAGTGTGCGCACGCCATGCAGCGATGGAACACAGGGAGTGTGCGCACGCCATGCAGCGATAGAACACAGGGAGTGTGCGCATGACATGCAGCGATGGAACACAGGGAGTGTGCGCACGCCATGCAGCGATGGAACACAGGGAGTGTGCGCACGCCATGCAGCGACGGAACACAGGGAGTGTGCGCACGCCATGCAGCGATGGAACACAGGGAGTGTGCGCACGCCATGCAGCGATGGAACACAGGGAGTGTGCGCACGCCATGCAGCGATGGAACACAGGGAGTGTGCGCACGCAATGCAGCGATAGAACACAGGGAGTGTGCGCACGCCATGCAGCGATGGAACACGGGGAGTGTGCACACGCCATGCAGCGATGGAACACGGGGAGTGTGCACACGCCATGCAGCGATGGAACACGGGGAGTGTGCACACGCCATGCAGCGATGGAACACAGGGAGTGTGCGCACGCCATGCAGCGATAGAACACAGGGAGTGTGCGCACGCCATGCAGCGATGGAACACAGGGAGTGTGCACACGCCATGCAGCGATGGAACACGGGGAGTGTGCGCACGCCATGCAGCGATAGAACACAGGGAGTGTGCGCATGCCATGCAGCGATGGAACACAGGGAGTGTGCGCACGCCATGCAGCGATGGAACACAGGGAGCGTGCGCACGCCATGCAGCGATGGAACACAGGGAGTGTGCGCACGCCATGCAGCGATAGAACACAGGGAGTGTGCGCATGCCATGCAGCGATGGAACACAGGGAGTGTGCGCACGCCATGCAGCGATAGAATACAGGGAGTGTGCGCACGCCATGCAGCGATAGAACACAGGAGTGTGCGCACGCAATGCAGCGATAGAACACGGGGAGTGTGCGCACGCCATGCAGCGATGGAACACAGGGAGTGTGCGCACGCCATGCAGCGATGGAACACAGGGAGTGTGCGCACGCCATGCAGCGATGGAACACAGGGAGTGTGCGCACGCAATGCAGCGATAGAACACAGGGAGTGTGCGCACGCCATGCAGCGATGGAACACAGGGAGTGTGCGCACGCCATGCAGCGATGGAACACAGGGAGTGTGCGCACGCCATGCAGCGATGGAACACAGGGAGTGTGCGCACGCCATGCAGCGATGGAACACAGGAGTGTGCGCACGCCATGCAGCGATAGAACACGGAGTGTGCGCACGCCATGCAGCGATGGAACACAGGGAGTGTGCGCACGCCATGCAGCGATGGAACACAGGGAGTGTGCGCACGCCATGCAGCGATGGAACACAGGGAGTGTGCGCACGCCATGCAGCGATGGAACACGGGGAGTGTGCGCACGCCATGTAGCGACGGAACACGGGGAGTGTGCGCACGCCATGCAGCGATGGAACACAGGGAGTGTGCGCACGCCATGCAGCGATAGAACACAGGGAGTGTGAGCACGCCATGCAGCGACAGAACACAGGGAGTGTGCGCACGCCATGCAGCGATGGAACACATGGAGTGTGCGCACGCCATGCAGCGACGGAACACAGGGAGTGTGCGCACGCCATGCAGCGATGGAACACATGGAGTGTGTGCACGCCATGCAGCGATGGAACACAGGGAGTGTGAGCACGCCATGCAGCGATGGAACACAGGGAGTGTGCGCACGCCATGCAGCGACGGAACACAGGGAGTGTGAGCACGCCATGCAGCGACAGAACACGGGGAGTGTGCGCACGCCATGTAGCGATGGAACACAGGGAGTGTGCACACGCCATGTAGCGACGGAACACAGGGAGTGTGCGCACGCCATGCAGCGATGGAACACAGGGAGTGTGCGCACGCCATGCAGCGATGGAACACAGGGAGTGTGCGCATGCCATGCAGCGATGGAACACAGGGAGTGTGCGCACGCCATGCAGCGATAGAACACAGGGAGTGTGCGCACACCATGTAGCGATGGAACACAGGGAGTGTGCGCACGCCATGCAGCGATGGAACACAGGGAGTGTGCGCACGCCATGCAGCGATGGAACACAATACTTACTTGGCCCCTTGACAGACACATGGAGGTCTCCACTTCCTGCAGCTTTAGTGTCGACCTTAAAATCAGCAGTTTCTCTTATCCGGACCCCTTTGGGCTGCAGCCCACGCCCGTTGGCTCGGCAAGCATTCGGGTTACAGGCTGTTGACAAGAATCATGATAAGAATCCAGTCTCGTTAATTCTCACCAGAACGTTAGTCTCTTCAGTCACCTCCATGCTTTTCACACACGATGAACCAAACAAGGAAAATTAGTCAAAATGTCTCGGCATGCCTGGGGAGTCTGTAACGGAGCCGACAGGAGAGGGCGGAAACAAGGAAGGAACATGCATATTTGTTCTGTCCCCTGTATGGGGTTTCTGTGCCTATACTGCAGTTCCCCTAGCCCTAGTTGTTACTTTGTAACTCCTACCTGTCTTAGTCTGTTGCCTAGCAACCCCTTCCACGGGCCTCTGATTTGGTATGGTCCATGTGCCCCGGCTCTTGGTTTCACCCTGCAGTATTTCCTGCAGGACCGGTCATATCCCCTGCCTTATCTTTTTTGTTATATGTTGTACTCCAATAAAGTCTACAGAAGCTAAAAAGGAGGGTTGTGTGTGCATGGGACGGGGATGAGTTTAGCTGCCTGTTTCTACTCATTAGCCACAGGGAGCCTGGGACAGAACAATATTGGAGTTTGACTATTCGTTCTTCTTTAATATATTGCTTATATTCCAGTATGACGTCCTGAAATCCTTGGAGTACTTGTATGGTTGAGAGATTTAAAGTCTCATTATGGAAGATGAAGGGTTTATTCAGAGGGTAAGAATAGCTGTAGGGTGCATAGTAAAACCATTTCAGGTAAATAGGATTCATGTGCACGGCACAGCTAGACTGATTAACATCAACACTATATTACATGGATGTCGAGTAGGGTTGCAACAAAAACTAAATTAATTGAAAGTAATTTCTATAAAGTCTAATGTCCTTTTGATCTTGATTTATCTGTGTAGGTGATTTTAAAGATTCCTAATGCCATGTGTTTATAGTGTTGTGCAAAGCTTTACTAGAGAAAAAGATTAATCTATTTACAAGCTCCAAGAAGGTATAAAATGTGTACTTGCATTTGGCCCACATAGATTATTCTATTATAATAATAAACTGTTTGAAATAACTCCTAACACCTGAAACATATCTAAATCCAACAAAGAAACTGTAAGAACAGGGACCTCTCAGCTACCCAATAATATGACAGGTGCCCTACGAGAGTTTTGTTTTGTTCAGTCCTAGTACTGCTTCTTACAGACCTCCAATAGCATTTTTTTTACTATCCAAAAGAATTAAGTAAGGATGATGTGTGTTAAATATTGTCTTTTCCTTAAGAGTTAAAACAATAAAGGTTAAGAACCCACTCTTTCCCATAACGTCAAAGTGACTCTTTAGAGAGCAACGTTATCAGGTATGGAAAATGAATGGGCAGCACTAATCATGTAACTTATGAAGCATTTTTTAAGGTTTGCTTCGTAATTTAAGCGTTTCATTGATTCTCAACACAATATTTGTTTGCTTGGACTTGTTAAAAAAAAAATCACAAGTTAATTTTTAGAAAATGTTTAACGATGGCTTTACTACAGGGACCCAAAAAATATTTCACCCCAATATTTGTACCAAATCGAAGACTAGACCGTGAAATGTGGGATTAGGTTAAAAAGGAAACTTGTGAGAGATGTTTTTCTTTTTCGGTCTACTCCAGTCAGGGATTTGCCCCTTCTGGTTCTGGATGGGTTAAACAGTTAACTGTACAAAGTGATATATTGATTTCAGCTTGGACATTGTTTTTGTAAGTACGCCAACAAGAGCCGGTGCATTGTAGGTGCGCAATGCATGCCCACAACGTAAGCGATTTCCTATTCCTTCGAAGCTCGCGAGTCAGACTAAAAATACACACTCCAACAGTGTTTGATTAGTAAGTTACAAATAGGACCATGAATACACCAGAATCATTAGAGTTTCCCATGAAATAGTCACCCACATGAAAATAATGTATGTTCCATGTGGGCCTGTGAAATCTGTTTCCAGACAGGTGTGCAATACTCAGGTACGCTCCACGCTCCTTCCACATTCAACCAACACTATGTGAATGAACAAAGCACAGTAACAACGTCCACATTTGGTGCACAACAAAGGGTTAGTGAATGAATGATTCAATCCAGTAATGGTTTGTAGACTTCTTGCAATCCACATTCCTATCATAGTCTTGGCGTTTGCCATAACAAAATAAGAGTTGTTGAAGGCATGAGTTGTTCCTGCATGTACTTTGTACATCAGCTTTGAAGAATTCACAAGGATTTTTTTTTCTCATGAGGTCTAGAAAGTTCATATTCAAACCACATCCATTAACAACTCTCATATTAAAATCATTAAATGCCCATCATTTTGTTTCTCCACGGATAGTATGGTTACTACAGCTCTTCTCCACACTTACATATAAGTGCGGTCTCTCTCTGAGAGAGGGACATATCTCGCTCTATCTAGACACAGAAGAGCCTGTGACTTGATAACTAGTCTTGGTTTGATGGATGAAGGTGGGAATGTACAGTTAGATGTGGAAACTACAGATTCACAATAGCAGAGAGAGCAACGCCCTACAGCCTCTTACCAATACTGCCTGCTCTGAATAGGCCTTTATGAAGGCCTAAGCAGTGAAGTCCAAAATTCCACAAAAGGTAGAGGAGATCAGAGGAAGGAAGCAGAGCTCTGAAAGTGCAGCAGTAAAGAGGAAGCAGATGAGGGTATAGGAGGAGAAAATTGAATAAAGCATTAGAACAGACCAGGGGAAAAAAAAAGCATTGCAGAAGATTATAGATACAGGAACAAAATAAAATGATCTTGGTGTCATCAGCGAAAGGCAGTAGCTCTAGTGGCGCACACACACACACACACACACACACACACACACACACACACACACACACACACACAGAAAAGTAAAGGTTCAAGACCTTTAAATCAATAAAAATGATAGCCCATAACCTCACAAAGTGGAGGTGATGGGAAGCAATAATATGAAGTCAAATGCCGAAATAATCCCGTGGCAATGAACTCCGAGTCCAAAATAATCTTCTGGTACAATACCTAAAAATCCTAACTCCTCCCGTACCAGGTCACAGAGTCTGTGATGACGTAAAGTTCGTCTGAAGTCTGTAATGTGCTAAGTAACCGGTTTGAACGCCATTAATGATACCAAATCACTGGGTAATCACAATAGGCAGGTGCCGCTTAGAGCGTTCCAACAAATCTTAGTGGGAAATGTGGTCTGTAAGACTTTATTTCCACTCAAATTTACCGGAAAGCATTGGAGATGGGAGCTCATTGCGTATTCCCTGCTGTGGAACCAGTGCCAGATTTATATCATTTGGGACAGCTAGGCACCAAGAGATTGGGGGCCTTTTCTTGCGACTGCCCTCCTCCTGCAGCACTAGGACGCCATAACCACCACATCGTATAAAGTGTGATTACCGAGGCTGGGCCGGGGATTAGTGTGTGAGGACTAAGAGCCAGGATCTCCAGGTACCACGTGACGACACAATGTCACATGACGTCATCATGTGCCGGACAACATAACTTCGGAGGAGGCAAGAGGCCCCGCACACATGCCCCACCACACTCCCACACACACTCCCCCACACACACTCCAAAAACACACTCCAAAAACACACACACACACACACACACACACACACACACACACACACACACACACACACACACACACACACACACACACACTTCCCCAGATTCAATGATAATAGTATGTCCGGGAATACTGTAACTAAAAAAAGGAAAGGTTAAGAGAACTGCATCTGCATTACACACATACATACAAGTATACACACACAGACACACACACACACACGTGTTTGACACATACCTTCACCAATGTTGACGGTGTAAGGGCTTTTGGGGATGGCCTCCCCAGCGAAGTTGAGGCTGACATTATGAGGCCCAGCTTTAACAGGCCTGTACGTACAGCGGTAAATACAATTCCCCTTGTCTTCAATGGCAACCTCCACTACGTTTTGCTTTCCTTGGGGATCAGTCACTTCTACACCAATGTCCCCTACTCCGGCACCTTCGGGTAGGAACAGGAAACATGGTTACACCAAGGGGGGAAACAGTCTGATGTTACAGTGCAGGGCTTTAAAGAAACAATGTACAGACAGGCGCATGATATGTCACAGTGTATGGGAAATAACCACAACATGTCTGTTTTATTTCAATATCGCATTACAATTAAATGAAAAACCTTGAAACCCATTATAACAGGGGTGGGACAACTGCAGTCCTCAAGGGCCACCAACAGGCAAGGTTTTCATGAAACCCTGCTTCAGCACAGGTGGTGCAGTCATAATGACTGAGTCATGGTTTGAGCCACCTGTGCTGAAGCAGGGATATCCTGAAAACCTGACCTGTTGGTGGCCCGTGAGGACTGGAGTTGACCACTCCTGCATGTCTTTATTTTTTTATTTAAATCCTGTGATTAATACGGCCAGTGGTTGACAAATCACCAAAAACTCTACTCGCCACACAAAAGATCTACTCGCCACCTAGTACCAAACGTGTGCTGCTTGGGCCAATATTTACTCGCCCGGGGGTTAAATCCACTCGCCCGGGGCGAGCAAATGTATAGGTTTGTCGAACACTGAATACGGCTACAAGGAAGCGTTTCATTATCTGGTGTTCGACACAGGATCTCTAACAAACATTAAGAACCAATACCAAATTCTTTAGGATATCCAATTTTAGTAAAATCTTAAAAAAAAAAAAAAAATGAAAAGAATAGACACAAAATGTATTATCCGAGTATCCCAAAGCAGAGTTCGTTATACAGATAACACGCGCCCTGCGCCCTATATATACGGAATACGAGGGGCCGGGGACGGAAGTGAGCCCACACACAACCCATTAAGGCCATCAACCCCTTAACTAATATTCATCCCCAAAGGGAGGGGGGGGGGGTGCTACATTATAAGGTTAGTATTTCGCCCCCTGAGCATGTTCTGCTCTTTTTGGGTTTTTTTTTTTTTTACATTTATTTTAGTCCTAAAAAAATGATTGTTCTCTTAATTCCTAGTGTCTCAGGTTACAGCAGGCTCCGGGGGAGGCGGCCATTTTCACCTCCCTGACACTTATTATGTCAACGGTCCTGAACGAAGCATCAGATTTGAAAAATAAGCCCTCTCCCTTAACGGACAAGAGGCGCTCTTTCAAAGGAAATGGGCAACAACAAAAAAGTGCAGTTGGCCCAAACTGCTACTTGAAACTTTAATTTAAGCATGACGTATCAGATATATTATTCTTACAGATTTTGATTCCTACGTCCACTTTGGGTCCTAGTGTCATCCCACCTGTATGCGCTTTGTGCAGCTCTGCCGCGGTGTTTATAGGGATGTGTATACGAGAGATCAGAGCGTGTATCTGAGAAGATGTTTTTGTTTTCTCAGAGTCTCGCGTACGGGGTACTGTACATCAACCGCCACCATGAAGACATTTTGTCAGGGAAACGGTAAAGTGTTGGTAAACTCCCTGACGAGTGGTTGCCATAGCAATAGGTGGAGTCTGGTTTTTTCCACGGGCCTACATTAAAGTGACCACATACCCAGCATCACTGCGAAAACGCGAAAGCCCAATGTCTGCTGAATGGGCTCCATATATGAGGATTGCCAGGAGAATTAATAAGCAGAAATATTTCATTAGCAGGCACTCCAACTGAAAATATATTGACTTTATCTGCCCATTGTTTGCCGTGAACCACATTGTCAGTCTGAATAAAGCGATCCCAGTCACATGTTCAGTGCAGCCTGCTCGCAGCTCGCAGCTCGCCTTCCAAGTCACGAAGCTTGCATGAGAAGGGACCAGTCATGTTTTACTTGGCTCACCAGCACTAGGCAGTTTTCAGTCAAGTAACTACATCCTTTGTGTGTTCTGCGCTAAAAATAGCAGCGATGGGTAGGTGGAGATTTATTACAGGACAGAGAAAGGAGCTTATATTTTACTGGATGTTTTATTATTTACATCAAGCTTTTATGTGATATATATATATATATACATATACACACATACATACATATATATATACACAGTATATATATCCTTAACTGCAAACACTTCTTCTAGTCTCCGGATTTGAATAGAAAAGTGTTTGTAATTAAGGAGACCTGTGACTGCTTCGTTACTACAATTTGTTCTGCACAAAGCACACAGGTAGCGGCGTTGGAACCGTGAGTGCAGTGGGATTTATTATATATATATATATATAGAAGATAAGAGCAGGAGAGACCTCCAATAGCGCAATACGGCATTCATAAATAAAATCAATAAAACAAGTCAAATGATTCACTCGCAAGGGTTCTCTGGCATGATGCATTTGAAATATACACACACACACACATATTACACACCCACACATATACATATACACACACACACACACACATATCTACAAATACGCACCTGCTGTATAAATGTCGAAGTAAGTAGCTTTATTGGCAATGTTTCCAGTTGACTCCAAGCCTGGCCCTTTGGCTGTCACTTTACTAGCATCTCCCTGAGACTTCTCAACATTCACATCAAACGGGCTCTTTGAGATATGCTGGCCGGCAAAGAGAACTGTAACCTATAAAACACAGTATAAAACATAATGAGCCTGGGCAGAGCCTGGGAGTTACAGGACTGGAGCTCGCAGGGGTTATAAGCAAACTGAGCAAGCATCCGATTCCAACGCAGTGTCTTACAAGAGAGAAACAGCCAGGAAAGTAGGAGCAGCCACCCGCCTCGACTTGTTAAATGCCACATTTCCCAAATTAGATACGGCAAATAAAAATATCACTTGTGAGCACATTCCCGTGTCTCAGACAGGTCTGCAACCCTGCCCTTCCCCATTATCTCTTGGCATACAATACTTCTACTGCAGCCAGGGATTCTGGGAAATGACATGCAAATGAACACTCAGTGTGTGTCACTTTTTGCTTCATATCAATTTTAACACAGATCCCTTTCTCTGCGGCACAGCCTGGGTTAAAGTGCGTTAGATTAAAAATTTAAAACATAAAAACTAGAAGCATTAAGCAGAATCACACGGCTTTCCGTTTCTTCCAAGCAATGGTCTAAAATCAGACAAAAATACGTTGTAAAAGGAAAAAAGATCCAACTTCCTTTGTGTGTCCCGCTCTGATTTCCGGATAATGGTGTGGGTTCTGGTTAACCCACCAATACTACATTTCCCATTTTAATATGTATAATTCTACATTCTGACCCAAGCTGGAAATCGTTTGGTCCTCCTGTTATATATCTGTCAAAATCCTGATTGTGTGCCTAACAAAATAGACGCCTTCTAATTGTGCTACAGTCGGTGAAATGCTGCAGCTGATATGTAACATTATATTACTAAGTGTAACACATTGTCTAATACTCTCTGGAAACTGTAACAATCTGCTGTTTGGAACACAGCCACAGATCTGTTTGTGACACTTTGTTGCCAAAAGCCAGGGCTCAAAAAAGGTGTGTGTGCCAGAGCCTGTTTCAGAAGAGGAAGTGGATATGACTTTCTAAATGATTGCTGTAGCAACCAAAGGATGATCAGTAGATTAAAAAAATAGCATTGGGATAAAAAAAAAACAATAAAAAAAAAAAAAAAAACAATAAAAAAAAAAAAAAAAAAAAATGGAGAACGTATTATCTAACACTACAGAAGTGATTTATTTATTAATAATAATAAATATATCATTTTTCACGTTTTGTTGCTTTAAACCCCCGCCCACTTTTTTTTTCCACATTCATGTACCACTTATTGGATTATTATACAATGACAGTGTGACTGCCTGAAAGGGACAGGCGATGCCATGATCATTACTGGATTATGTCGACTCTCTCTCTTGACCAATCTCATTAGCTGCAGAAGGAAGACACCCCTGAGGCGTCATGTTCCATTCTCCCTGTGACACAAATATCAAACAAAATCAGTTCTAACAGTAGGTCAAAGACATAACTTGTAAGTTGTGGAATCAACACATCCGCCATTTTTTTTCATAAAGTGACTGGGTTACGGGGTGACACGTGACACAGGGTGACACTCAGGGCCTTCTGAACAGCATTATAGGCCCCCAGGCAAAGCAGTGCACTGGGCCCCGCCAACTCTCCGCTGCAAGTCGTCATTTTTCTCATTCTACCGAGTTAGCGGGAGATTTGAATGTTGAGGCGGGTGATCGGAAAATTAGTGTTAAATTCTGTCTGTGCATAGATTAGCGTGAGGCCCCCGGGCAACTGCCCAGCGTGCCCATGCGTTAAGACGGCACTGGTGACACTTATTTGGCAGTTGATGCTCACTCCTTTATTGCTCCTGAAAATACTCTCTGCAGCTCAAAGTAAGCGAGTATCTCTTCCCCATTGAGGCTCCACTAAAACGTCATCATTCTAAAAGAGGTCCTGAGCATCTACAGACCCCTCGGTCACACAGTGAAAGTGGAACTCCCTCAGGGGTAATCTGATGAATGTCACTATACATTGCCGAACATTAGTGGGAAGGCTTTCCGTTATAATGAGCCTTTACAATCCTATTTCCCAGGCATTACTGCAGATACTGCCAGATGGTATCACTGCGCCAGACCTCACTGTGCTTCCAAACACTTACAGTACGAGATAATAATGCATGGAACAAATTGCATTGCACATCCATTTGACACAAAGCAGGGGTTCTCAACTCTAATCCTTAATACCCAACAGGTCAGGTTTTAAGGATATCCCTGCTTCAGCACAGGTGGCTCAATCTTCCCACCTGTTGGGGGATCCTGAAAACTGGAGTTGAGAACCTAAGCCTTAAAGGGTTAGCTAATTGAGATCTAATTACTCTTGCATAGGGCCCCTGGATGCCCAATTTGACTTGGCAAAAGCCAGATTTTGCAAAGCTGTGTGCCAAGAAATGAAGTATTGTGTTTCTTCTGGGTTTATTTACTAACTTTACAGTACGTCTATGAACAATAGCAAGTGGCTAACACGCAGTTTCTGCAGGAGTATCCGTGTGATTAAACCAGGGTGCCTTACACCGAATATATTCTGAATATATGAGCTAGGGAGACTTGATTTGGCTGGAGTTAAACATTGATGGAATATTGGCCAACTATGAAATCCTGAGACACTTCAAAAGCTGTGAGATATCAGTCGGAAATATGTTCCTGGCATAGTTAATAGGCAAATTCTATATGGCTCTGTGTGACTTCTTTGACTCCTGTCTTTACGTCGATTTAAAGGAACAGGGGTTGAAGAGGCATTACAGTGGGCGGCCAGTGTTGAGAAGAATAGTGAACATCGGCAAATATAACAAGGAAAGGCGACTGTGAGATTGAGTAATGTAATATAGTTTGTACTTATTTTCTGCGCACCAACACTTGCATTACACCTCGTGAAATGTTGAAACATCTCCCCAGTGGCAACATTTCAAAGCTGGTGCGTTGGAAGTTCTGCACAAACCAGTCCACTCACCTTATGGAGACCTATAACTTTGGGCACATACTCCACAGCTAAGGTTTTGTTCTTGTCATTGTTAGGGGTGACCTTGGCCTGGTTAAAAAGTAAAGAAGATTAATACGTATCTATGTTGTAAATTGCAAGATACAGAGGCCAGCTAATGATCACATGTATTTAGTGGGTCTCATAAGCAATAACTGACCTGTGCATGTTAAATGTCCCATTTTAAAAACACCAATTTAGTTATTTTAGGAAACAGATTATCCTCCCTTGTCCAGATTGCAGTATTTCCCGTGTGCCGCAAATTCTGTGCAAACATTTGTTATTAAAACAAACAAGTCTCAGGATCTAGATCAGTGGGTTTTTACCTTTTATTGGTTAAAGAAAAGTATAATTATATTGTGAAATTCAGGTGAACCCCAACTGTCTCTAATAGCGCGTCTGAGATCAGATGCATTGTAAAGAACCTCAACCCTCTCTAATAGCGCGTCTGAGATCAGATGCATTGTAAGGAACCCCAACCCTCTCTAATAGCGCGTCTGAGATCAGATGCATTGTAAGGAACCCCAACCCTCTCTAATAGCGCGTCTGAGATCAGATGCATTGCAAGTTCTTCTGTATTTGGTACAATGTCCAATTGAAAATTACAGGGACACCTTTAGGGATGCCCGGGTAACCTAATGGTTCCTAGGAACCCCTGTTGAAAAACACTGATCTAGATTCTTATTCTAGAATCCTAGGGAAGGTGCCACTGAAACACTTATCAATGCAAAAAAAGTGTGTTCTTCATACCTCGATGAGACAATTCTCGTCTCTGTTTGGGCCATTGAAGACACAAGCATTTCTAGGTTCCATAAAAAGCTCAAACATGCCTCTAAGAAACCACATTACAAGTGTTTGAATGTTTCCTACTGTGACCGTTAGTTCGAAT
>NC_134499.1:37261231-37321231 GCF_040206685.1 Ascaphus truei
GCGTTTGCGCATGTTTATGTGTGCATGTATACGTGTGTGCATGTTTATGTGTACGTGTGTGCATGTTTATGTGTGCGTGTGCGCATGTTTGTGTGCGTGTGCGCATTTATGTGTGCGTGAGCGCATGTATGTGTGTATGTGTGTGTGTGCGCATGTATACGTGTGTGCATGTATGTGTGCACGTGTATGTGTGCGCGTGCGCATGTATATGCGTGCGTGTGCATATATATCTATATCATACAAACACTCACAAAGGGGGTAAGCGCGGCCCTCCTACCCCAGCCGCCAAAGCTCCCTTACCCCCTCGCCGCTCCCTTCCCCCCCCGCCCGCTCCCTTACCCCCCCGCCTGCTCCCTTACCCCCCCCCCCCGCCCGCTCCCTTACCCCCCCGGCCGCCAACTCCCCAGCCGCTGGGGGGCCAAGCAGCCTCGGATCTGCGCCAGTCCCACTCTCCACCACCTCTCACTCCCGTTGTGTGTGTGTGTGTGTGTAGGGACATTTTACTCCTGCCAACAATTTGTGCCTCATTTTCACCCCACCCTACCCCTGCCCTTCACCCCCCCTACCCCTGCCCTTCACCACCCCTGCCCTTCACCCCCCTCTACCCCTGCCCTTCACCCCCCCTACTACCCCTGCTCTTCACCCCCCCTAACCCTGACCTTCACCCACAACTACCCTTCACCCACCCCTACCCCTGCCCTTCACCCCCCCTACCCCTGCCCTTCACCCCCCCCCCACGCCTGCCCTTTGACTGACGCACGCACACACCCTGACTGACGCACTCACACACCCTGACTGACGCACGCACACACCCTGACTGACGCACGCACACACCCTGACTGACGCACGCACACACCCTGAGTGACGCACGCACACACCCTGACTGACGCACGCACACACCCTGACTGACGCACGCACACACACCCTGACTGGCGCACGCACACAAACCCTGACTGGCGCACGCACACAAACCCTGACTGGCGCACGCACACAAACCCTGACAGCCACACGTACACACACTGACAGCCGCACGCACACACCCTGACTGACGCACGCACACACCCTGACTGACGCACGCACACACACTGACTGACTGCCGCACGCACACACTGACTGACTGAGGCACACACACACGCACACACTGACTGTGTGTGTGTGCGTCAGTCAGTCTGTGTGTGTGTTTGTGTTTCTGCGTCAGACTCATTGACGCGCGCGCACACACACTGACTGACTGACGCACACACAATGACTGACGCACACACACTGCATGAAGCTGTAAAGGAGGGAGGGGGGGAACTGGATTGATGTGAATGGGGGACAAACAGAGAGAGGGGGAGGGGTGAGGAGAGAGAGAGGAGCGGGAACATTACATCCCGGGCAACGCCGGGTCTCTCAGCTAGTATAAAATAAACGTAAAGAGAGGGTGCATACCATTCAATGATGGATACAAAAAAAGGAACAACAGGACAGTCACTCTTATACTCCCAGAAAGTGAATATATATATATATCATTTACGTGAATCACTATCCGTATTTGAAGTGTGTGTATATAAATATATATATACATACAAATGAGCATACAGTAATATTTCCATTTGCTATTTGCCTTGCTATGGAGGGTTTTTGTCACTTTTTTACTCACATAACTTCACATATACATATACATATATATATATATATATATATATATATATATATATATATATATATATATATATGCAGTGGAAGTGTATTGTGTGTATTTACCTACACACTCACTCCACATTTCAGTAACATACATATACATCTAAATAATATTCACATATACACGTTTGCTATAAATGGAATTATTACAATTTTACATTATATACACGTGCAATGAATGGAATAAACACTGTAATAAGTTTGAAATCGCCTATCCGAGCTGCTATGCATGGCTGATCCCTTTTCTCCAGCTTCCTTGAATGTACTATGAGGAAGATCATGTGACCAGATGCTAGTGCACGTTTAGAGAGAGGGAGGGCAGTGCTGACAAAGGGGTGTGCCTGGGTTTGTGACAGGACATGAAGGGGAGTGCCTTAGCAAATGCTTGTTAAAATAGAATACAAGAAAATTGGTCTTTCAAAGTTGTTTTTTTAAAAACAGAAAATGCTAAAAGTATTTTTTCTTACTACAGAACTGATTTATTAAAAAAAAACACACATGCAGGATATAGACTGAACTGCAGCTTTAAAGCAGAATGTGCTAAGATCATTTATATCTGCGTGTAGATCAAATTCATACTGTAGCCTGCACCTGTAATAATCGTGGATTTGTGCCCATTTGCATGTATGTTATGGCACTTAATCAAGCTTGGAGACATGACCCACTCCTGTAGATATGGGGTGGCCCACTCCAGTCCTCAAGGACCACCAACAGGATATCCCTGCTTCAGCACAGGTGGCTCAGTCTTCGAAGACTGAGCCACTGATTGAGCCACCTGTGCTGAAGCAAGGATATCCATAAACCCTGCTCTGTTGGTGGCCCTTGAGGACTGGAGTTGGCCAATCAACGACTGAGCCACCTGTACTGAAGCAGGGATATTCCTGAAGGTGGCGCATGAGGACTGGAGTTGGCCTCTCCCTGCCTTATCCTGTCCAAGTACCTGATTGGTATTTTGTGGAGCGCACACAGACTAAAACTCGCACCCCAGTAAGAGCTACCGCGTCCACTGAACACACAGAAACAAGATCAAACGTTCCGAAAATGGAGCTCAAAATACTTGTACTTGACAGACGCGATTAAAGAGATAAAGGCAACTATTGGGTAGTTTGAAGCAATTTAATATATTAGTCATTAGTTCTTTAACACCCTTTAAGAGCGAGCTATTTAAGTGTGAGCAGGCGAGTACAGTACGTTTGCTGAATAAAGCTTTCATGGGAGTTCCAGTAACATCAGGCTCGAAATCGCCGAGCGCCAATGTTTCTATAGAAATAGCCATGGTAACACTGATACAAGAAACGTTCCCACAGGAACCCAGCTGTGAGCGAGGAGTAACTCCCAAAACATTTTGCAGAATCTAACTTGTGATATTGAAATATTTGCTTAGAGATTATAGTGTGACTTGTTCAACGCCTCAGTGCAGAAAACACCATCCCTTGTGGATGTGGAGTTTTAAACCAGGGGGCAGGGGGAGGTGGGGTAACTCCATTCTTTAACGCCGGGTTTTAAGGATATCCCTGCTTCAGCTTAATCAGAGGCTCAGTCATTGACTTCAAATCCTGTTACAAAAAGTCAGGGATTGCTGCTTTAAGTATAATGTGCTGCATAAACGTCAAAAGAGTTTGACCTAAGTAAACAGTAATAAAAAAATAAGTACAGTACATGCATATATAACATTAAGCGTCAAACTAAGCGGTTTTTTTTCTTTTCATTTTTACATAGGATTTTAGCAGGGGGTCTCCAGAGCTGAACCCCATTCATTTCAGCTCCAGGGACCCCCTGCTTCCGGAGATACTTGCTTCCTTAGGAGGTGCATTATGGGGGAGTTTGAAAGCTCCTGCACCCCGTGGGCCAATAAGAAGCTGTGACATCATCCGGTTCGGCTTCCTATTGGCCCATGTGACGTGGGAGCTTTACACTTTATGAACCAGCTTGCTCAGCCGGAGCGGCTACGGCAGCCCCAACGGAGGCAACGTATCTACAGAACCAGGGTGTCCTCGGAGCTGAAATGAATGGGGTTCAGCTCCGGAGACCCCCTGCTTCACTCCTGTACGGAAAGATTAACAAAATAAAAACTGCATGAATTGCTCCTTTAAAGTGAGATTAATTCCGGAGCGGCCTTCACTTAAAAATAAAAACGTGCTTATCATTTATTTTCTATTTTAACATAATAAATGGAGATGAGGCAGATATCACGTTCTTTTCTGCCATAGTGTTATGTTGCTGTAAAATGCATTGAAGGCTTTCCCGGGCGCAGAAGGTTACACCGACTCTTCCTATATGTTGGGCTTGGTCCCCACCAGAAGGTGATCCTATAAATTAATATAAATCTCTTGCACGGGTGTAGTTGCTGCTTTAACCCTTTGGGTGCTGTTGGACGTAGTTGCTACCTCCATGAGGTCTGATACTCCAGGGGTCCCTGTGATGTAGTAGCTCCTCCTCCTTCCGTTCCGTCATCAGTGACGCAGCGATCATGTGATTACGAGTGCCGTAGCGGCCCCTCTGGTGCCCAAAGGGTTAAAGCGACATTGTAATTTTTTGGGCCCACTTGTAATCAGGCAGGTAGCCCTTATTAAGATAATGGCATGCTGTATGTAGCACTGAGGCACATGGTATTCAATGTGAGTCAGAGATGTGATGATACCCCCACTACTTACATTGGATTGTTTTACCCTCAGAACCACGTGACAGCCCGTACGGTTTGCACAGGAAGCTTTCTGTTGGCGAATATGCCATGTGGTGATGAAACTACAGAACCCTGACCATGTGCCCTTCAAGATATATCTGCGTGTTGTGTTTTCTTAGCCTTGGGCAAGTTCCTTCATGTTCCGCTCATCCCAAAAACTAATTTCCTAATCTCTTCATGGTGGGGATTCTTTATGCCTGTAATATTCCATGTACAGCACTGAGCATGTTCACTGCAAAGGTAATACCGTACGTGCTGCTGTGCTCTCAATATCTTTTGTCTTCAGAACTGCTGTCAGTATCACTCGCAGGTGGGGAGTAGTTGGCGTTGCTTGGACCAGTGTACTTTGCTGTTGCTACTTTTCGAGATGAATTTTAAAAAAAAAACACGACTTAGTTTATTTGGCAAATACAGGCACTGCAGAAATTCTTCACAATTTGAATATAAAACCTTCAGAACAGATAATAAAGCTCTGGCAGCATATCAAAGCACATTATATGTCTGAGCACTTGCTAGGAATGTATGTCCAAAGCTGAAGTTTAAGCCTGGAAGGCTGTGTTAAATCAGGGGTCTGTTTATTTGTATTTGTTTAGCATAGCTGGGCATCGGAATGGCCAACGCGCTCATCTTTCTTCCTTTTCATAATTGATGCAAGTCGACTTTTGCAGCAGATCTCATCTAGCTGGTGTCCCATGTCCAATTTCAAAACTGTAATGAACTGTAAAACAAGTAGGCCGTACAAGACAACCTTCTCGGTCATTGGCAGTTCGTGGTTTGTGGCCTATACAAGGGATGAAAATGGACATTGGAAATATATATCTTACCTTACAAGTACAGAAAATCTATACTTAAAGCCACAATCCCCCATAACGAGTCCCATTTTTGTACAGGATTGGAACCAGGGGTCCCTCAGAGCGGAACTGTGCCTTTTCTAGCTCCAGGAGTCACCCCCATTTCATCGAAAGACATATTAGTGAAGTTATCATTATTCCTTCATGGTTTGTAAAGAGGATTTAAATGGCGGCCACTGGTGGGGTGGCTTCCTATTGGCCCAAGATGTGCAGCCATTGTGTCTCCCCTGGATGGAGATTTAAACCCAGTAACATCACGGTACGTATTTCAGGAATTGCAGATTCTTGACAAACAAGTATTCATTATTAGAAACATATCTATATTTTAAAAACCCAATAGAACAAAAATAAGAACAAAGAAGCATGTTGTGTACAACAACAGATAAACAGTTTATGCTGATATTTTCAAATATACATGTACAGTATCTGACCTCTGCCATACTGGTTCTGCACAATGTCTGCAAACCGTGCATCTATCGTTAAGTAATGGGCTGCTCATTTAGCACTTTAGGGTTTCGTTGCCATCAATTAGAGCATTAAAGCAGCTGTAATATCTTACTGTCTACTAATAAGTATTGTAAGTGGCTATGTAGGAAACCTTAGACACTACATAGTATATTATCACAAGAGAAAGGAAGGGCTCGTCCGGGATTTGAACCCGGGACCTTTTGCACCCTAAGCGAGAATCATACCCCTACACCAACGAGCCACCATGACAATTGTTATCTTTCACAGTATTTACAATTTTTGTCTTAGTATATTATCATCTGAACTAACTTCCTTAGGTCCCTGTTGTAGGTTCTCCCTACACCTACAGTACACTTTCAATGACTAATTGAGATGCAGAATAGACATTTTTGATGACAGCTAGACAACTAGTTCAGAAGGTTTTGTGACATTTAAGGAGCTTTGTGTGATGAGAACTACTTAGCATTGCAATACCGGCCATGTGGGTTTAGATGCTCTTTATAACTATACAGAATTAACATGGTATTTAATATAGTCTTAGGGCTGGGACCCGCTGCGCCCGGCGGCGCGGGCGGCCGCACGAGCGTTCCCCACCAGCAGGGGAATCCTCCCGAGCCGGTCCCAGTCCCCCCTGGCTGCACAGCTCACTACGCGCTGTGACGCGTCAGCCGCCAGGGGATTCAAGAGAATTGTAACGGGTCACGTGGTGTGGCTGTGAGCCAATGAGGAGGGGAGGCTTCGGGGAGCGGGGAGGAGAGTGTGGGGGGAAAGCAGCGATTTTAAATAAACTGCAGCACCAAGGAAGTCCCCTCTGCTCCCTCCCACAGACTCTCTCCTCTTGGGGGGGGGAGGTCCCCCTTCCGATTCCCCCCCTGCTCCGATCCCCCAGGCTCCGATTCACCCCCCACCCCCCATGTGTATTTGTGAATGCCTGTCTGTGTGTGTGTATGTGTGTGCCTGAGTGCGTGTCTGTGTGTGAGGAGTTGAGGGGCTGAGGATTTGAGGGGCTCAGCAGTTGAGGGGCTGAACGGCTGAGGAGTTGAGGGGCTGAACAGCTGATGGGCGGTCCCGCCCCCCCACATCATGGCCGCGCCCCCCCCACGTCATGGCTGCGCCCCCCCCACCCGTTTTGGCCATGCCCCCCCGCTCGCAAAAATGGTCCCTTTGGACCGGAAAAAGCCCCAAGTGGCTCTCCACGCGCCGCCTGTCTGCAGTGCGGGCGCGTGTTCAGAGGCAGCGGGGCCTTAGCCTTATGCTAGAATAACACTGTTATCTACTACCTATTCTTCCGACCTTGCTGTTTCTTTTTTCAACTGTCCCTGGAATCCAATTTCTTGGTCCTTCTATATGACGTTAACCCCTCTGACCGCAGCGCTTAGTAATATGGCGCTTAATGTTCTTACTATCGGGGGACAGTAGACCCTCCAATGTTTTTGTGTTTGAAAGCTATTAAACATCTTACTGTATGTTACTAAATGTCTAATACATGTTCAAAATAGAAGAGATACAGTACAGTAGTGGGTGCATTAACCTTATTACACTTCCAACATGTTGTTGAATAGGACTGCATTTGTAACTGGGCAGAAAGATGGATTGTGGGTAATGTTTAGCAGTTGTCATGTTATAAAAAATAACTTGCCATTAGTGGATAAGCGTGTGGTTTCTTTCCATACGTTGTACACAAACATTAAAGACCCCACAGCTCTCTTTATCAATCTTTCAATTTAAACAATTTCCAATCATATTGCTTAAGCTCCTTAAAAAATAACCCATCTACCCAAATGCCATCGATAAGCATTCATCCAGCGTAAAAATTGTGTATTGATGTACAGCACTTGATAGTTTTATAGTCATTATTCATTTTCATAGTTTTCCATTTTTTTTCTATAAAGGAGACACACAGCAGGAATTCTGCGCCTCCTGACTGTTACTCAATCAAAGCTGATGAAAGAACCGAGAGGAAAGTACAATTAATGTTGAAACGCAGCTCGGGTTTCCTTGCGCTGTATTTAAAAGTTACATAATTAGAGACCTGGACATTTCTGCCACAACAAATATGAAGCACGGCTTTGAACTTCAAAAGTATTTTTCCTTTGAAAATCAAAAAATGTGGACAGCAGTTGATTCCCCCCTCCCCCCACCTGAAATAAATGGGATTCTTGAATCAGACTGAATCCATGATGCACAGGATGGTATTTAAGCCCCTAACAGCAAAAGGAACGAAAAATGTGAGATGCATATTTACAAGTTAATAAGAAATCATGGATCAGACTGAGAACGTGTCTGAGAATCCCTGATTATTTTTCCAGATGTTGTTATATATATATATATATATATATATATATGTAGGTTAAAGTGTTACCTACTTAATACACAGATGCATCATCAACTACGCACGCGAGGCAACACTTTTTTTTATGTGTTTTTAATAGGTTTGAAGCAGGGGGTCGTGTCCTGGAACAGGATTTCATATTTTTCTGTCTCCCTTTGCAACTCATAGGATTTATGTCTCCCTAGTTTGGCCGCCTGTTACAGGCAGTCCTCGGTTATCCAACGGAATCCGTTCTGGAAGTAGCATCGGATAGTGAAACCGTTGTAAAGTGAGTCCCATGTTAATCAGTGGCGGTGAGCGTTGGATAACGCATTCCAGCGTCGAAAAACGGCCCTTAGGGTTGCATTGTAAAGCGTTGGCTATGCCAAATCGTTGTAAAGTGAAGCGTCGGATAACGATGACTACCTGTATTTTCCCTGTCCCAGCAGCTGGCTGCATGTGAAAGGCTACATTATCGATACATATGTTGTTTACACAGCCCTAGTCAGTGTTGGTTGCCCTAGCAACCTCCTATTCTCCTAGCTGAGAGTGGGCTATTCCAACCCCCCTTGTCTTGCTGACAGTTAGTCTGTCCCTGAAACTAATTCTGTTACCCAGATTCCCCCACACTTCCTTTTCATTCCTGACACTGGCTATATATATATATATATATATATATATATATATAAACCATAATACTGAGTTAAGTTATGGTGAGTAAAAAAAGTGACAAAAACCCTCCACAGGAAAGCAAATATGCAAATATAGCTGTATGCTCATCTGCATGTCTTAGGTGGGGTTGCAGACCTGCCTAAGACATGCAGATGAGCATACAGCTATATTTGCATATATATATATATATATATATATATATATATATATATATATATATATATATATATATATATATATATATATATATATATATATATATATATATATATATATATATATATATATATATATATATACAGGCATACCCCGCTTTAAGGACACTCACTTTAAGTACACTCGCGAGTAAGTACATATCGCCCAATAGTCAAACGGCAGCACACGCATGCGCCTGTCAGCACGTCCTGAACAGCAAAGTTGAACTCCCTACCTGCACCGAAGCTGTGCACAAGCGGGAAGACTATAGAGCCTGTTACAAATGCCTTATTTACATCAGTTATGCACGTATATTATGATTGCAGTACAGTACATGCATTGATAAGTGGGAAAAGGTAGTGCTTCACTTTAAGTACATTTTCGCTTTACATACATGCTCCGGTCCCATTGCGTACGTTAATGCGGGGTATGCCTGTATATATATATATATATATATATATATATATATATATATATATATATTTTTTTTTTTTTTAACCAACATTGGTGCACTTTTTTCTCTTTTTTCTTTTTGGATGTCCTGGGATATACTAAGAAAGACACAGTGAGGGCTGAGATCACCTCAAAAGGAAAAAGCTGCAAGAAGTTTGTGTCAGAAAAGCCTACCTTTAGAGTTCTTCATAGATTTAAAGTGTACAAAGCTTTCGAAAACCTCACAGGCGTCTCCATCAGGTGTGAAACTGCCCATGTCCATGTTTGCATTTGTAGAGCAATGTAATTAACTACCATTTGAGCAAATCCGTTAAATCAACCATAAAGTGGTTAAGTACACATTTGTTCACTTCAGAGATTATATGACTAGTATTGTGTTGATAGGGGGAGGCTTCAGGAGCTGTAGACTATAATTCCAAGTAGGAAGAACTCCTTTGCTGATCCATTTCAAAGGTAACGTCAACATGAGAGACCTGGATTGCACCTTAAAAAATAATGGATTTAGAGAGTGTCAGTCTCCATATATATACAGTATATATATATATATATATATATATATATATATATATATATATATAAAAATATAGCTGTATGCTCATCTGCATGTCTTAGGCAGGTCTGCAACCCCGCCTTTCCCCATTATCACCCAGCATACAGCACTTCCACTGCAGCAAGGGATTCTGGGAAATGACATGCAAATGAGCACACAGTGTCACTTTTTGCCTCAATAACCATTTTTAACATGGTTCCCTATAGGCTTAAACTTGCTGCATGGTCACAGCTTTGAGCACAGCCAGGGTTAAGGTGCATACCCAGAAAACCACCCACAGACAGCTGTTTCAACCTTGATGGGTCTCATCAGTGTGGGGTTGATTTTACTGGGAATGCAAGAGAGGCTTATGGGATAGGCCAAACCATACTACTGAGTTAAGTTATGGTGAGTAAAAAAAGTGACAAAAACCCTCCACAGGAAAGCAAATATGAAAATATAGCTGTATGCTCATCTGCATGTCTTAGGCAGGTCTGCAACCCCGCCTTTCCCCATTATCACCCAGCATACAGCACTTCCACTGCAGCAAGGGATTCTGGGAAATGACATGCATGTCATTTCCCAGAATCCCTTGCTGCAGTGGAAGTGCTGTATGCTGGGTGATAATGGGGAAAGGCGGGGTTGCAGACCTGCCTAAGACATGCAGATGAGCATACAGCTATATTTTCATATTTGCTTTCCTGTGGAGGGTTTTTGTCACTTTTTTTACTCACCATAACTTAACTCAGTAGTATGGTTTGGCCTATCCCATAAGCCTCTCTTGCATTCCCAGTAAAATCAACCCCACACTGATGAGACCCATCAAGGTTGAAACAGCTGTCTGTGGGTGGTTTTCTGGGTATGCACCTTAACCCTGGCTGTGCTCAAAGCTGTGACCATGCAGCAAGCTTAAGCCTATAGGGAACCATGTTAAAAATGGTTATTGAGGCAAAAAGTGACACTGTGTGCTCATTTGCATGTCATTTCCCAGAATCCCTTGCTGCAGTGGAAGTGCTGTATGCTGGGTGATAATGGGGAAAAGCGGGGTTGCAGACCTGCCTAAGACATGCAGATGAGCATACAGCTATATTTTCATATTTGCTTTCCTGTGGAGGGTTTTTGTCACTTTTTTTACTCACCATAACTTAACTCAGTATATATATATATATATATATATATATATATATATATATATATATATATATATATATATATAAACAGTACAACTCTAAACAATTATCTCAACAATATATCACATAGTATGTTGCTACAGACTTAAAATATTTAAAGGGGGGTGTTAACC
The DNA here is from genome assembly GCF_040206685.1 of Ascaphus truei. Taxonomy (NCBI): domain Eukaryota; kingdom Metazoa; phylum Chordata; class Amphibia; order Anura; family Ascaphidae; genus Ascaphus; species Ascaphus truei. Next base: position 37,272,380 of record NC_134499.1, read on the forward strand.
CTTTTAAACTATCCCTATTAGTCTGTAGCCAAGAAGGTCCACAGCTCCACATATACCGATAAAATGAATGCCACAAGATTGACCTAGGCGCACAAATGAGGAGAGGGAGAGAAAAAGAGCATAGGGTAGTATGTCCAAATATTTAGACTATTAATTGGTAAGATATGCACTCACAGTCAGAACGACAAATATATGCCTTTATTCAATATTAGGATCTGGAACGCCGCTCAATCTTCAATTTGGTCAGGATCTCTTAGGGGTGTTAACATGTAAGGTCAGGTCTCTGCACACTCCAGGCAATTTGGTAACAGGATCCCCACAGTTTTGCTCAGCCATACTACCTCCGTCCCAGAGATTGACCATGTATAAGAGACAGGATAGGGAAACAATATAGTGTAAAATCGTTTAATATAAAATGTTAGATAAGAAACCTCAGCAGGTCTTGCACTCACATTCAATGAGTAATAAAAAGGCAGTTGAGAGTTTAAACCTGAGTCTCTCACACTCTGGGCTGCTTTGATACCAGCGTCTGCATTCAGTGAAACTCACTTCCGCATCACGTGATTGCGCCATGTCTCGCGAGATCTTGACATGCTCGGATACTGACACTGTAGACACCGGTCCGGCACGACTCTCCGGACGTCAGTCTCTCACTCTTGGCACTTCTCTCTTCTGGCCTCGTTCAGGGTGTCAGCTGCAGGACTCGGAGGGAGGGCGTGAGGGAGGCAGTGCTGCAGTTTGCTGGGCGACATGTATTTATCCCCCAGCAGACTTTTCAGCGTTGGGGAGGGGGCGGGGTTACACACAGCAGGGTAAGTATCCAAGTTGCAGTCATGAAATCATTCTGAAGAATGATTTCATTGGCTGCCTTGGTCCCTGTGATGCTGCTGCAGTTCCAAAAAACGAAATTTTCGTTTATTGAAACTGTAGTCAGCTTCAACTCCTGGCCTCGGAGACAGGGCGGTTGCTACCCTGACAACCAGTATTCAAATTGAATACTTTGTTTCTCACGGCAGCACGCACGGCAGCTCGCCCTCCCTCCGAAGCCAGCACCCTGAACGAGGCCTGTCCTGGCTGCCTCTGTTTCATCGCAAATGTACAAATGTACTCAGATCCGCTGAACTACACAATTGGTGCGCTTGGACATATTTTTGGTAGTATCATCTCAGGGTGTTTATCCATCAATACAGTGTGAATGTCCTAATAAGGAAAATAATTAGCGTGAAATTCTGAAAACTGCAACATCATACAAAAGGTCGGCTTGTCCTTCAGTAGGAATGCTGTACTTTAAAAGAAAAAGCAATGGCACTCTATGTTTACACAATGATATATTGAATTAAATTAGCTATGAAGCGTATATGGTTTGAAACCTTTGGCATGTTTAAAAAAAGCCACTGCAAGAGGAAAAGTGCAATTAATGCAGAATCCGGAGAGGGACTGGTATGGGCATTTTGCTTTGATTAAATATGCAGTGGTAATTTAATTATTAATTATATGGCTACCTCAATAGGGTTTTAAATCCCTCCTGTGGTTTACTCTTTAGGATTATATACTACATATACTAATCTCAGAATATGCCCTAGTTGGAAAAAATACTACAGGATATTAGTTTATAATGGCACACCCCAAATCAACACTCCTCACCCCTTATTTATACCACTCTGTTCCCCCCATTGTACTGTGCTGCAGAATATATTGGTGCTTTATAAATAATTACAAATAATATACAATGCTCCGATTTGGGCTTTGTAGGCTGGTGGTGCCAACAGAAAACAAAGGGTCGAATACGCCTAAAAGAGATTTGTTACATATACCACCACTACATAAAGCATCTCCCACGTACAATGAAACAAAAAGCACGCAATCCAAATTACTACGAGCATGTTAAGTGTATGGTAAGCACACATTAACTACAGTTGTTCTTCCATAGGTCCTATTAGATGAGTTTGTATGAAATGGCCTTCATGCATGTATTGCCCTGTCTGCTTATTTACACGCCCTCTGCCTTTATTTGCCTTGGATTCTTACATCTGTGTTAAATTCATGGACTGTTTTGTAAATCAGTATTGTTTGACCCGAGGGAGAGAGAGAACTCTTGAAAGCTTGTCCTAAAATATCAATTTTTAGTCCAAATAAAAAAAGGCGTCCCCTAATAATACTGAAGTACTCATTTGTTCTGCAATGGTTTACATGTTTACTGAAAAATACTGTAGGTGGGTCAGAGTCTTGAAGTCCAGTACAGAGGGGATGGATCTTACTTTGCAGGTCCAGCCGAAAACTCCCCTTCTAGCAGGAAGCAATTACTGTCCTACACATACAGTTGCTTCAATATACGTTATGTGGTTTATTACCTTATTTTAGGAGTGCCTCCTCTTAAAAACCAGCCCGTAAGTAAGAAAATAAAGTTTCAATGAATGATGGCATGGGGAATAAAAAGCCTGTTTTTGAAACCTTGATGGCACAGAAAAAAGAGTAAGATGCCAAGTTAGCTCATTCAAATCTATTTCATCAGTCACACGCTGCAGTGCCAGCCAGACATGGTCCCCACTGGCCATTATAAAATTGTAGTTTAATAGAAATGTATATTATCCAAACTACAAAAACATTAAACCATTAACAGACAATAACTACAGCAAAATCTGGCTATATTAAAAAAAAAATACTGTAGGGCTTAATTGGGACATTTGTTTTTAGCATAGGTTTCAGGGTTAACCTTATTTGGTGCTGTTTTTTTGGGGTTGCCATTTTTTGTGGAAAAAGTGAGGTAGTATAATAATGTAGCAACCATGGGGGGGGAGGAGAACCCTCGCTACAGACTAGTGGGAATATGATTGGGGGGTGCTTTAAAGGGAAGTTGGTAGCAGAAACAGTGTCTGGGTCTGTTTCGGGATAATAATGCAGAAAGATTGTTTGGAAGTCATTGTGTAAACATGCTGGAGGTGTATGCAATGCATGTTTTCATAGGAAGAAAGTTTATTTTTATAGTTAGCAAAGATGACTGACTATCAGGGCAGGAGAGGTAGTTTTCAGATGGCACTGGAATCTAGAGCACAATGTCTTAACTGCAGTCTGGTCCAAGGTCCCCTGGGATACATTTGGGCTGCTTCTCCTACAAATGCCAGTAAGCATAGCACATGGGAAGTGGTGGGCGTGCTGGTGAAGTTATGAGAATATCACTCATTTGGATATTACAGAATATCAATTAACAAAAGAGTTTATATATTTGAAATGTAGCCCGAGGTACCTCTCATTTCTACAGAAACCAGCACTGGATATACAATGGAGATATATACACACACACACACGCACACACACACACACACACACACACAGACACACAAAGGTAGCGTTTAAGCTTTGATCTTATTTCCGCCCACTAAGTGATAATTATTAATAGTGGTCCTTTGAATGCACCTAATGCATACTGCTACTCGAGTGGGAAAGACAAGGTAGAAACCTAGATTTGATGAGTAAGCAAAAAACATCTGGATTTGTTCTGTGACTTTCTAGGTGGTCCCATTATTCTGAGTAACCGACTAGCTGGTCTGGTGGAGATACATTCATTGGAAGGAAGCCTAATTCAGTTCGCAACATCATTAACATCATAGGGCCTTACTCAGGGAAGCCTGGATCCTTCTGAATATAACTGATTGGCAACATTGAGCATTAACAGCTAAGAACGTGATGTACAGAGTGAGCTGTTTTTGTTTTATGTCCATATTAGACATGCTGTTGTTATGTCTTTTTATTCTTTCACTTCTGGATTACTGGCCTCTCCACCACAAAGTTCGATTTTAGTTTAATAAATTGCATTTATGTTTTCCCGTTTTTTTATCCTGATAATACACTTCCTTATGGAATTCTTCAGTACTACCTTTCCTGGTGAAATATGAATAATAAATGTTTTGCTGCTTTTAACTCTACTCTTTCCCCCATTGTTGCTGCTCTCTCACTTGGGTAGGTGCCCAAGAAGAATGGATCGCTTATTGTGATATGTGTTACAATGTCTGCAATCAGTTTCCTGCTTTACATGTTGCAAATCTAATAAACAAATGAAACCATTATGACACAATAGATGAGATGTCATTTGGCAGAGTGCTTTCAATGTATTTGTAGTTCCTATATATGCTATTACGTGTGGCATGAACTAGTTGTTTTGTAACATAACGAGCACATACTTTGGGGATGAATTATACTGCCGTACACTGGGGTTACAGAGCATTTTTTTCTGAGAAAATTACAAAACTGTTGCTGGTAACTTTGTTTTTCTGAAAAAAGTATTTTTAATGCACCTTGGATATGTTGAGAGTGCAGAATATGGTTTATATTTCAAATGCAAAAAATGCACTCAGGGTACATAAGGAATATGTCTTCTAAGAAGGAGTAATTGATTTATACATAATACACGGGGATATGGTCGGAAGAGACTCTTTACGCTTCCAACAAAGATTTTTGTCTCACTTTTTATGCTGGATTACTATAAAGATGTTTGCTTGTAATGACTATTTTTTCAGTTTGGCGTCATTTTTATATAAAAAAAAACAAAATTATATATAAAGGCTTCTGTTTTCTCACGTGAAGTAACAAGTTCCCTGTCTACTAATTAAATGTGTATTTTATGATACTGAAGAAAAATGTAGAACATTTTGGGGATAATTCTATCTACTCCGAAGTAGCTGTTTGGGCTTTTCTCGGTCGAGTTCTGAGTTGACTTTCATGGGGGTTTGAGGCTAAAAACCTCCCAAACTGGGTCGTCAGACTATATAGCATATTTTGGAGTACTTTGATTTTCAGTATTTATCTCAATGTTTTGAAGTCATTACCCCTAAATATGTATTTTTGTAATCAGCGCACCTCAAATTGGGCTGCCAACCAAAACAGTGCCATTTAATAGAGAGCTTTTCACTGATGTCTCTGTGCCCAGAAACTTTTTGTAGTGATTTCAGACAGAAATATTTCCAGTAGTAAGTGTTACCTGTGTTGTTTAGCTGCACCCCAGCTCTGTGCCTCTAATAAGTCTGCAATGTGCCTGGAGGTGTTGACGTGTCTTTGTTTACTTTTCCGGCTGAAGTGTCTACTCCAGTGAATGCATCTCCATTCAGTAAAGCTCTCTGTTTCCATTGCAATCCACAGACAAGGAGTTGGCTGGGAAGCTGGTATTGAGTGTCGTGAGAGCTCCATTACTGGCCCATTCATTTTAGACCTGTGTTTACTATACTAGAAGAAATATATCATTCAAATATAAAGCAGCAGGCAATCCAAGACGGTTCTTTTGCAATTGCCACATCAGGTGTGACCATTTCCAGAAGTGAAGCAGGGAGCTGACAGCCAGGTATGTCTGGCAGGTATATTGTAAACACTTTTCTTCTTTCTTTCTTGTCTCGTCTTGCAGGCCTAAATGGCAGCAGAAGAATACCTTTTCCTTGTTTCCTTCCCCCAAAGGCTGGAACTTCAGAGGGGTAAGCTTTTTTTTTAATGCATACTTTCTTATATAATTGAATAAGCTTGTTTATATGTGCACATATTTACGCATAGGTGTGTGTGTGTAATAAAAATAAATATAATAATAGTAGAATGGAAGGATTGAGGCCCTTACAGGTATTGTTCCACATGGGTTTCGGTTTGTTAAGGTGCTAGGTCAGTGTTTGGGCCCCATCTTAAGACCTGTGAATCCTTCCATTGTACTATTGAAGTCGAATCCATCGTCAGCATCCGGGCCACAGCTCCTGGGGACCAGCACGTCAGGCTATCTACTGTCTGATGGAACATACATACATTTATTAATCATATATTTGTCTTGTGCTGGTAACGTGACCACTCTTTGTGATCCAGTTGTATTCTGTAGCAATGTTTATTGCCGTGCATGACCTAGGCCTTCTAGGGCCATACAATATGTGAGTGTGGTTGTGTGTGTGTGTGTGTGTGTGTGTGTGTGTGTGTGTGTGTGTGTGTGTGTATGTATGTATATATATATATATATATATATATATATATAATATAAATAATATGGAGGGATTGGGGCACACACTTAAATAGTATAGACCAGACTGCTGGAGAGGGCGCTGCTATCAGAGTACCTGTAAGGTATGGTACAGAACTAACAAAAGGATAGGCACACCAAACATAAGCAAAAATGTATTTTATTAGTGCAACGTTTCGACTGCGGCTTATGACAAAGGCTCCAGAAGGCAGCCGAAACGTTGGGCCAGTACAAGACAATTTTGCATATTTATGATGTGCCTATTCCTTTGTGTGTGTATATATATATATATATATATATATATATATATATTATTTAATGCCTTGGGTCCTGTTGGAACCTTTATCAAACAGAAAATACTCACCCTTACAAACCCTATATTTGGTGTAAAATATCATGGAATAACCAAATGAAATAATGTCAGCAGAGTTGGTGACGTCACGGATGATGTGAATAATGAAAACAAACCTCAATTGGTGACGGATAGATAGAGAGTAAAGGTTCAAAGTGGAAAGTGAAAAATGGAAAATAAAGAGAACACAAACTAGAAAGCCAAGAATCCAGGGTTACAGGAATGCATGGTGATCATATCAAAACACACTAAAAGGTAACTAACTATACATGGATATGTCCTACACAAGCCAGGTGTATACTATATATGCGATGGAACAAACAGAGAGAGGGGGGGGGGGGGCGGAAGATATAAATGGTTGAATGATTGTTTAATTGATTGATATTAGTGGGGGCCAGTGTTGTATTTCCTTCACAGATGTGTTATTAATGATAAAGAACAATTATAAGCCCAGTCACAGGTCTCGGGCAGCTACCCCATACCGGCCATAACCCATAATCACATAGCATACAGTGCCTCCACTGCTGCCAGGGACTATGGGTAATGACATGCAAATTAGGACTCATATGGGCTTTTTCAATAAACTCCAAGGTGAGTCCTTTTTGCTTCTTATCCACTTTATCGTAGATCCTTCTAAGTGTATGCTTATTGTTTCACACATCTTTTAAAGGGTCAAAGAAGTGTGTATGGGCAGCAAACACTGTGTTCCCTGGTATTTACCACGATGCCATATTTTAAATGGCTGAGTGTTCCCCTTTAAGACAGCTCTAATATACCTTCCTCCGTGATAGCGTCATCATATCGAAAATACAGTTCTAATAAACATTTAATGGAAAATATAATCATTCTCTTTCCTACACGTCTCCCCTACCTGTGTTTTTCTTGGAAATCTTTATATACTTTGAAATGTTTACTCTGCAGTGGAGAGGACATTAAAAAGAATCGCCTCCGGCAGCAAGTTCCACCAGGTGGGGCAGCCGTGGCTAATATATCCGTGTCCGAGGTTCAGCTGCCCAAATATTACACGGCACCTCGGTCCTCGGCACTACAGAATCCCGACCACCCCCTCTCTGTTAATATGTATCTATATGTCTGCCATTTTAAAACAAGGTAGAACAAATAACTACCACTGATTTGTGCCATGAACCCCTGGACTCCCCCCCCTCCTCCTTTTTCTTTCTGTACCCCTCACCCCGTGCCACCCCCACATGTAAACATTGTTGTCGGTTGTAAAACCAAAAAAAGTACTGTATTGCATTTTAAATGATGGCTTTTTCCAGGATTCTCATGGCGCAGTAGCTGCTTTAAAAAAAAATGGTTGTTTTGCTCGGGAAGATCCCGCATGGCGCTCCCTAGGATCTCTGCCGATGAGGGGGACCCCTTCCCTTCCATTCTGCCATCAGTGAAGGAAGAAGTGGTCATGTGGTCATGTGGTCATGTAGCCCCTCTGGTACTCAAAGGGTTAATGGGCACCAAGGATTCTAGGGCAGGGGTGATCAATTCCAGCCCTCGAGTGACACTAACTGAGCCACTGATTGAGCCACCTGTGCTGAAGCAGGGATATCCTGAAAAAACTGATCTATTGGTGGCCCTTGAGAAGTGGAGTTGTCCGCCCCTGTTCTGGGGAATTGGTGATTGCCCACCTTGTCCGGACGGTCAGTCGGTCTGTGCTTCCTCATTGCCTTTTTTAGTCGGTCAATGAATAAGTTGCCTTCAGGAGTTTAAAAAATGTCAAACTGGTTCTGTACATATCATAGGTTACAGCAGGGGGACGCAAACTGATTAATTAGAGCGCAGACAGGCGCTCCCCCCCTGCTCGCCCCCCCCCCCCCCTCCTTACTTCTTCTCGGGCTTCGGCAGCGTCCTATGATGCTGCGTTGTCATGGCGACGCGTCGCTGAAGAGCCGGCTGAGTGCAGGTAAGAGACGTTGCAGGAGCCTCACGCCTCCCCCGGCATTTAATTGAAATGCCTTGGGGAAGAGCGCGGGGCGTCTGCAACCGCCGCGCCGCCCCTAGAAAATCCCACGCCCCCCAGATTGCGCACCCCTGGGTTACAGAACATAAAATGAAATAGTTACTCTGTTTTCTGCTGCGGGTCCAGCTGTACACGGCCCTCCAGCACTCGCGATCACGTGACTCCTCTCCTGATTGCTCACCGCTTGCCGCTTCCGGTGAGGTTAACGGAGCCAACCCTTCCGTTTAGCGCATGGTCCGCACTCCATATTGCGAACGTCCCCTAGAAAACGAGCACATGTGATAAGGGCCCCCCGGGGGCCACCCTTCATGCCGTGCATTGTATGTGATAAGGGGCCCCCAGGGGCCACCCTTCATGCCGTGCATTGTATGTGATAAGGGGCCCCCGGGGGCCACCCTTTATGCCGTGCATTGTATGTGATAAGGGGCCCCCGGGGGCCACCCTTAATGCCGTGCATTGTATGTGATAAGGGGCCCCCGGGGGCCACCCTTCATGCCGTGCATTGTATGTGATAAGGGGCCCCCGGGAGCCACCCTTCATGCCGTGCACTGTATGTGATAAGGGGCCCCAGGGGCCACCCTTCATGCCATGCACTGTATGTGATAAGGGGCCCCCAGGGGCCACCCTTCATGCCATGCATTGTATGTGATAAGGGGCCCCCGGGGGCCACCCTTCATGCCGTGCATTGCATGTGATAAGGGGCCCCCGGGGGCCACCCTTTATGCCGTGCGTTGCACTGGTATATTACATTGTATCCTTTGCAGGGATTAGTGATGCAATTACCAGCTGATTGACTTCTTTTCTTCTATAATTGAAGCCACTTTATAATGACACAAACTCGGGGTTACGGAATAAAATAATTGTATGAAGGGGGAATCTGACAATGTGCCCTAAAGATTTGTACATTTCTTTTTTTTAGTTCACAACCTCTTCATGACCGTAGCAATAATTCCTTATTTGTTGATGTCTCTAAAAATAATACATGCTGGAGGGGTGTGTGACAGATGGAAATTATTCATGGGTGAAAAAAGAAAAATAACGTGAACAACGCGCCCGCGCTGGAGAGTAAGCGTAGGGTTAATTTAACACAACTGCCATGATGCTGGAATCCCAATGCATTGGTTCGTAGGGGAACCTTCCTTATGGGATTCTAGCATATTGGGTGTTATGTTATAATGAAGACTTATGTTTATTCTCCAGTGCTGCAATGCAGAGGCTGGGTATACAGTATGCTGTCAGCGCGTGTTGCACAAGAAATCAGTGATTTCTTGGCGCGACAGGCCGGTCACGTGAGCGGTTCGCCCAATGAGGGCGAACCAGCTCTGTGACATCACTGGCACACCCCTAGACACACCTACGGACGGCGTGCGTACCATGCCCAGGGAAAACACCCGCTTTCCCTCAGCCTCCGCGCGACTCCGCGGGGGAGAAGGCACCATGTCTGCAGCCTTATGCTACCCCTCCAGCATGCAGCTGGTGTATAAATATAAGGGAATAGGCGTTCAGGTTCACTATGGTTTGCACCATTTAGTAAGTCAGGGCCCAACTGTTATGGAATTGAAAGATACCTTCCAAAAAAAAAAGTACTTCCCCCTGCACTCCCCTTGTTCAGATATCATTTTCAACATAATTAGCTGTGGTGCATATCTTCTCCGTGACGAGATTCCCCAACTGATACCATATAATATTAACGATGTCTTCTGAGAGCGTCCTTCAATTAAAAGGAAGCAGGAGAAACAGCCGCACGCTTCGTCTTCACAAAGGACCCTCAGATTATTTATTTGAATTCAGTTTGACACAATATTTCGGGGCACAAAGTTAACCATTGGAAGGTTTCACTTTGTGCCCCCGAGACGTTGTGCACAAGTGAAGTCAAATAAATAATCTGAGGGTCCTTTGGACACGAAGAGTGCGGCTGTTTCTCCTGCTTCCTTTTAATGGAAGGACGCCCTCAGAAGATATTGTTAATATTATATTTGTGCTTATGTTTCATAATAAAGCAGCATAAACACGGCAGTAATGTTAATGCATTTAAATTGTAATCTTGGCTAAATAGGTCACTGATTATGCAAACGGCATTCAGCTGACCAATGCCTGACACAAGGAGAAAGCTGCCAGTGACTGTGAATAAATGTCAGTCTGGGAGAGGCCAGGCAATGCACTTGGATGAACACTCAGAGATGGAAAACAGCTGTCTGCTTCTGGTTCATGTAGTTCCAGGCTAGCTGATAAACGGCAACCGTATAGTGCGGGGATGGAAAAAACAGTTATCATGGGTCACCAACAGGTCAGGTTTTAAGGATATCCCTGCTTCAGCACAGGTAACTCAATCAGTGGCTCAGTCAACGAGCTGTTGGTGACCCTTGAGGACTGGAGCTGGCCACTCTTGATCTAGTGGCTAATGTTGTTTGTTGATGTTAAACATTCTTCCAGTAGCGGAACTACCGTGCCGCAATGGGGGGGTCCTGCTGGCCGGTGCTGGATTGTGAGGGGGGCTTTGTGTGAGGGGGGCTGTGAGGGGCGAGGACACTGTGTGTAAGGGGGGGAGGCTGTGAGGACACTGTGTTTAAGGGGGAGGCTGTGAGGACACTGTGTGTAAGGGGGGGGCTGTGAGAGGTGAGGACACGATGTGTAAGGTGGGGCTGTGAGGAGACGGTGTGTAAGGGGGGGGCTGTGAGGGGGTGAGGACAAGATGTGTAAGGGGGGCTGTGAGGGGGTGAGGACACAGTGTCTAAGGGGGGGCTGTAAGGGGGTGAGGACATGGTGTGTATGGGGGGGCTGTGAGGGGGTGAGGACAAGATGTGTAAGGGGGGGCTGTGAGGAGACGGTGTGTAAGGGGGGGGCTGTGAGGGGGTGAGGACAAGATGTGTAAGGGGGGCTGTGAGGGGGTGAGGACACAGTGTCTAAGGGGGGGCTGTAAGGGGGTGAGGACATGGTGTGTATGGGGGGGCTGTGAGGGGGTGAGGACAAGATGTGTAAGGGGGGGCTGTGAGGGGGTGAGGACATGGTATGTAAGGGGGGCTGTAAGGGGGTTAGGACATGGTGTGTAAGGGGGGGCTGTGAGGGGGTGAGGACACGGTGTGTAAGGGGGGGCTGTGAGGGGGGTGAGGACACGTTGTGTATAGGGGGGCTGTGAGGGGTGAGGACAAGATGTGTAAGGGGGGGTTGTGAGGGGGTGAGGACATGATGTGTAAGAGGGGGGGCTGTGAGAGGATGAGGACACGGTGTGTAAGGGGGGGCTGTGAGGGGTGAGGACACGGTGTGTAAGGGGGGGGGCTGTGAGGGGGTGAGGACATGGTGTGTAAGGGGGGGGCTGTGAGAGGATGAGGACACGGTGTGTAAGGGGGGGCTGTGAGGGGGTGAGGACACGGTGTGTAAGGGGGGGCTGTGAGGGGGTGAGGACACGGTGTGTAAGGGGGGGCTGTGAGGGGGTGAGGACATGATGTGTAAGAGGGGGGGCTGTGAGGGGATGAGGACACGGTGTGTAAGGGGGGACTGTGAGGAGACGGTGTGTTTTTTGTTTAGCGGGCCTAAAATATGTAGTTACGCCGCTGCATTCTTCCATCGCTATTTATTGTTCCTCGGAAGAAGCAGAACCACGGGATACCTGGGTTTGTTTATAACCCAGAACCCTTTCAGCGCGATTCCCAATAAATAACATCGAAGCAATTGGCTCCTAATCAGCTGGCCTCCGTACACACTATTACAGAGGTAACGTCAGGATAAAACCAGCCTCCTATATTAACACAGCGGATTCAATTACATTTCTGCTAATGAGACGGATCCAACAAGTTACGAATCCTGACAGGGAATTGGTTTTCGGTCGGCCATGTCAATAGGAATATTCCAAAATATGTTTGTTTTTTCTGGGTTTGCATTTTGGGTGAAAAAGAACATATTTTGCGTGAAAAAGAACATATTTTGCTATGGAAATATTTTTAGCATTTTCCCTTACAATTCTGTAAAATTCTGCATTTCTGTAAAGGGGATAAAGAATTGAAAGGGATAATTGCCAGCAAGCGGGCACTACCAGACAATATACACGGTGCAGTGTTACACAGTGAATGTTCCAGTTACCCTTTTGGGCTGTAACTGCAATACACAGAGAATACTGCGCCAATCTCAGAGTCGCCGGCATCAAGAGCGGAGTTACTGTATATAGCAGTTTCTCTAAAAATCACAATGGCCTCCTTTTCCAAAAGAAAAACATTCACAACCTCTTCTTAGAAAGGAAAGGTATACAGGGGTCCACCAAATAAGTAAACACGGGAAGGATGAGCACGAAAAACAGATCAGGCGGGAGTTCCCCTTACAGGAGAGTGGCAACAATGTCACAAAAACAGCATGTGCTTAGTGCGCAGATACATGTGCTTAGTGTGCAGATACATGTGCTTAGTGTGCAGATACATGTGCTTAGTGCGCAGATACATGTGCTTATTGTGCAGATACATGTGCTTAGTGTGCAGATACATGTGCTTAGTGCGCAGATACATGTGCTTAGTGTGCAGATACATGTGCTTAGTGTGCAGATACATGTGCTGAGTGTGCAGATACATGTGCTTAGTGTGCAGATGCATGTGCTTAGTGTGCAGATGCATGTGCTTAGTGTGCAGATACATGTGCTTAGTGTGCAGATGCATGTGCTTAGTGTGCAGATACATGTGCTTAGTCTGCAGATACATGTGCTTAGTGTGCAGATACATGTGCTTAGTGTGCAGATACATGTGCTGAGTGCGCAGATACATGTGCTTAGTGCGCAGATACATGTGCTTAGTGCGCAGATACATGTGCTTAGTGCGCAGATACATGTGCTTAGTGCGCAGATACATGTGCTGAGTGCGCAGATACATGTGCTTAGTGCGCAGATACATGTGCTGAGTGCGCAGATACATGTGCTGAGTGCGCAGATACATGTGCTTACTGCGCAGATACATGTGCTTAGTGCGCAGATACATGTGCTTAGTGCGCAGATACATGTGCTTAGTGCGCAGATACATGTGCTTAGTGCGCAGATACATGTGCTTAGTGTGCAGATACATGTGCTTAGTCTGCAGATACATGTGTTTAGTGTGCAGATACATGTGCTTAGTGTGCAGATACATGTGCTTAGTGCGCAGATACATGTGCTGATTCTGCAGATACATGTGCTTAGTGCGCAGATACATGTGCTTAGTGTGCAGATACATGTGCTTAGTGCGCAGATACATGTGCTTATTGTGCAGATACATGTGCTTAGTGTGCAGATACATGTGCTTAGTGCGCAGATACATGTGCTTAGTGTGCAGATACATGTGCTGAGTGTGCAGATACATGTGCTTAGTGTGCAGATACATGTGCTTAGTGTGCAGATGCATGTGCTTAGTGTGCAGATACATGTGCTTAGTGTGCAGATACATGTGCTTAGTGTGCAGATACATGTGCTGAGTGCGCAGATACATGTGCTTAGTGCGCAGATACATGTGCTGAGTGCGCAGATACATGTGCTTAGTGCGCAGATACATGTGCTGAGTGTGCAGATACATGTGCTGAGTGCGCAGATACATGTGCTTAGTGCGCAGATACATGTGCTTAGTGCGCAGATACATGTGCTTAGTGAGCAGATACATGTGCTTAGTGTGCAGATACATGTGCTTAGTGTGCAGATACATGTGCTTAGTCTGCAGATACATGTGCTTAGTGTGCAGATACATGTGCTTAGTGTGCAGATACATGTGCTTAGTGCGCAGATACATGTGCTGATTCTGCAGATACATGTGCTTAGTGCGCAGATACATGTGCTTAGTGCGCAGATACATGTGCTTAGTGTGCAGATACATGTGCTGAGTGTGCAGATACATGTGCTTAGTGCGCAGATACATGTGCTTAGTGTGCAGATACATGTGCTTAGTGCGCAGATACATGTGCTTAGTGTGCAGATACATGTGCTTAGTGCGCAGATACATGTGCTTAGTGCTCAGATACATGTGCTTAGTGCTCAGATACATGTGCTTAGTGTGCAGATACATGTGCTGAGTGCGCAGATACATGTGCTTAGTGTGCAGATACATGTGCTTAGTGTGCAGATACATGTGCTGAGTGCGCAGATACATGTGCTTAGTGCGCAGATACATGTGCTTAGTGCGCAGATACATGTGCTTAGTGCGCAGATACATGTGCTTAGTGCGCAGATACATGTGCTTAGTGCGCAGATACATGTGCTTAGTGCGCAGATACATGTGCTTAGTGCTCAGATACATGTGCTTAGTGCTCAGATACATGTGCTTAGTGTGCAGATACATGTGCTGAGTGCGCAGATACATGTGCTGAGTGCGCAGATACATGTGCTTAGTGTGCAGATACATGTGCTGAGTGTGCAGATACATGTGCTGAGTGTGCAGATACATGTGCTGAGTGCGCAGATACATGTGCTGAGTGCGCAGATACATGTGCTGAGTGCGCAGATACATGTGCTGAGTGCGCAGATACATGTGCTGAGTGCGCAGATACATGTGCTTAGTGCGCAGATACATGTGCTTAGTGCGCAGATACATGTGCTGAGTGCGCAGATACATGTGCTTAGTGCGCAGATACATGTGCTTAGTGCGCAGATACATGTGCTTAGTGCGCAGATACATGTGCTTAGTGCGCAGATACATGTGCTTAGTGCGCAGATACATGTGCTTAGTGCGCAGATACATGTGCTTAGTGCGCAGATACATGTGCTTAGTGCGCAGATACATGTGCTTAGTGCGCAGATACATGTGCTTAGTGCTCAGATACATGTGCTTAGTGCTCAGATACATGTGCTTAGTGTGCAGATACATGTGCTGAGTGCGCAGATACATGTGCTGAGTGCGCAGATACATGTGCTTAGTGTGCAGATACATGTGCTGAGTGTGCAGATACATGTGCTGAGTGCGCAGATACATGTGCTGAGTGCGCAGATACATGTGCTTAGTGCGCAGATACATGTGCTTAGTGCGCAGATACATGTGCTGAGTGCGCAGATACATGTGCTTAGTGCGCAGATACATGTGCTTAGTGCGCAGATACATGTGCTTAGTGCGCAGATACATGTGCTTAGTGCGCAGATACATGTGCTTAGTGCGCAGATACATGTGCTTAGTGCGCAGATACATGTGCTTAGTGCGCAGATACATGTGCTTAGTGCGCAGATACATGTGCTTAGTGCGCAGATACATGTGCTTAGTGCTCAGATACATGTGCTTAGTGCTCAGATACATGTGCTTAGTGCGCAGATACATGTGCTTAGTGCGCAGATACATGTGCTTAGTGCTCAGATACATGTGCTTAGTGCTCAGATACATGTGCTGAGTGCGCAGATACATGTGCTGAGTGCGCAGATACATGTGCTTAGTGCGCAGATACATGTGCTTAGTGCGCAGATACATGTGCTGAGTGCGCAGATACATGTGCTGAGTGCGCAGATACATGTGCTTAGTGCGCAGATACATGTGCTTAGTGCTCAGATACATGTGCTTAGTGCGCAGATACATGTGCTTAGTGCGCAGATACATGTGCTTAGTGCGCAGATACATGTGCTTAGTGCGCAGATACATGTGCTTAGTGCGCAGATACATGTGCTTAGTGCGCAGATACATGTGCTTAGTGTGCAGATACATGTGCTTATTGTGCAGATACATGTGCTTAGTGCGCAGATACATGTGCTGAGTGCGCAGATACATGTGCTGAGTGTGCAGATACATGTGCTGAGTGCGCAGATACATGTGCTGAGTGCGCAGATACATGTGCTGAGTGCGCAGATACATGTGCTGAGTGCGCAGATTCATGTGCTTAGTGCGCAGATACATGTGCTTAGTGCGCAGATACATGTGCTTAGTGCGCAGATACATGTGCTTAGTGCGCAGATACATGTGCTGAGTGCGCAGATACATGTGCTTAGTGCGCAGATACATGTGCTTAGTGCGCAGATACATGTGCTTAGTGCTCAGATACATGTGCTGAGTGCGCAGATACATGTGCTGAGTGCGCAGATACATGTGCTGAGTGCGCAGATACATGTGCTGAGTGTGCAGATACATGTGCTGAGTGCGCAGATACATGTGCTTAGTGTGCAGATACATGCGCTTAGTACGCAGATACATGCGCTTAGTGCGCAGATACATGCGCTTAGTGCGCAGATACATGCGCTTAGTGCGCAGATACATGTGCTTAGTGCGCAGATACATGTGCTGAGTGCGCAGATACATGTGCTGAGTGCGCAGATACATGTGCTTAGTGCGCAGATACATGTGCTTAGTGCGCAGATACATGTGCTTAGTGCGCAGATACATGTGCTTAGTGCGCAGATACATGTGCTGAGTGCGCAGATACATGTGCTGAGTGCGCAGATACATGTGCTTAGTGCGCAGATACATGTGCTTAGTGCGCAGATACATGTGCTTAGTGCGCAGATACATGTGCTTAGTGCGCAGATACATGTGCTTAGTGCGCAGATACATGTGCTGAGTGCGCAGATACATGTGCTGAGTGCGCAGATACATGTGCTGAGTGCGCAGATACATGTGCTGAGTGCGCAGATACATGTGCTGAGTGCGCAGATACATGTGCTGAGTGCGCAGATACATGTGCTTAGTGCGCAGATACATGTGCTGAGTGCGCAGATACATGTGCTGAGTGCGCAGATACATGTGCTGAGTGCGCAGATACATGTGCTGAGTGCGCAGATACATGTGCTGAGTGCGCAGATACATGTGCTGAGTGCGCAGATACATGTGCTGAGTGCGCAGATACATGTGCTGAGTGTGCAGATACATGTGCTTAGTGCGCACATACATGTGCTTAGTGCGCACATACATGTGCTTAGTGCGCAGATACATGTGCTTAGTGCGCAGATACATGTGCTGAGTGCGCAGATACATGTGCTTAGTGCGCAGATACATGTGCTGAGTGCGCAGATACATGTGCTGAGTGCGCAGATACATGTGCTTAGTGCGCAGATACATGTGCTGAGTGCGCAGATACATGTGCTGAGTGCGCAGATACATGTGCTGAGTGCGCAGATACATGTGCTTAGTGCGCAGATACATGTGCTTAGTGCGCAGATACATGTGCTTAGTGCGCAGATACATGTGCTTAGTGCGCAGATACATGTGCTTAGTGCGCAGATACATGTGCTTAGTGCGCAGATACATGTGCTTAGTGCGCAGATACATGTGCTGAGTGCGCAGATACATGTGCTGAGTGCGCAGATACATGTGCTGAGTGCGCAGATACATGTGCTGAGTGCGCAGATACATGTGCTTAGTGCGCAGATACATGTGCTTAGTGCGCAGATACATGTGCTTAGTGCGCAGATACATGTGCTGAGTGCGCAGATACATGTGCTGAGTGCGCAGATACATGTGCTGAGTGCGCAGATACATGTGCTGAGTGCGCAGATACATGTGCTGAGTGCGCAGATACATGTGCTGAGTGCGCAGATACATGTGCTGAGTGCGCAGATACATGTGCTTAGTGCGCAGATACATGTGCTTAGTGCGCAGATACATGTGCTGAGTGCGCAGATGCATGTGCTGAGTGCGCAGATGCATGTGCTGAGTGCGCAGATGCATGTGCTTAGTGTGCAGATGCATGTGCTGAGTGCGCAGATACATGTGCTGAGTGCGCAGATACATGTGCTGAGTGTGCAGATACATGTGCTGAGTGTGCAGATACATGTGCTTAGTGCGCAGATACATGTGCTTAGTGCGCAGATACATGTGCTTAGTGCGCAGATACATGTGCTTAGTGCGCAGATACATGTGCTTAGTGCGCAGATACATGTGCTTAGTGCGCAGATACATGTGCTGAGTGCGCAGATACATGTGCTGAGTGCGCAGATACATGTGCTGAGTGCGCAGATACATGTGCTGAGTGCGCAGATACATGTGCTTAGTGCGCAGATACATGTGCTTAGTGCGCAGATACATGTGCTTAGTGCGCAGATACATGTGCTGAGTGCGCAGATACATGTGCTGAGTGCGCAGATACATGTGCTGAGTGCGCAGATACATGTGCTGAGTGCGCAGATACATGTGCTGAGTGCGCAGATACATGTGCTTAGTGCGCAGATACATGTGCTTAGTGCGCAGATACATGTGCTGAGTGCGCAGATACATGTGCTGAGTGCGCAGATACATGTGCTTAGTGCGCAGATACATGTGCTTAGTGCGCAGATACATGTGCTGAGTGCGCAGATACATGTGCTGAGTGCGCAGATACATGTGCTTAGTGCGCAGATACATGTGCTTAGTGCGCAGATACATGTGCTTAGTGCGCAGATACATGTGCTGAGTGCGCAGATACATGTGCTGAGTGCGCAGATACATGTGCTGAGTGCGCAGATACATGTGATTAGTGCGCAGATACATGTGCTGAGTGCGCAGATACATGTGCTGAGTGCGCAGATACATGTGCTTAGTGCGCAGATACATGTGCTGAGTGCGCAGATACATGTGCTGAGTGCGCAGATACATGTGCTGAGTGCGCAGATACATGTGCTGAGTGCGCAGATACATGTGCTGAGTGCGCAGATACATGTGCTGAGTGCGCAGATACATGTGCTGAGTGCGCAGATACATGTGCTGAGTGCGCAGATACATGTGCTTAGTGCGCAGATACATGTGCTTAGTGCGCAGATACATGTGCTTAGTGCGCAGATACATGTGCTTAGTGCGCAGATACATGTGCTTAGTGCGCAGATACATGTGCTTAGTGCGCAGATACATGTGCTGAGTGCGCAGATACATGTGCTGAGTGCGCAGATACATGTGCTTAGTGCGCAGATACATGTGCTTAGTGCGCAGATACATGTGCTTAGTGCGCAGATACATGTGCTGAGTGCGCAGATACATGTGCTGAGTGCGCAGATACATGTGCTGAGTGCGCAGATACATGTGCTGAGTGCGCAGATACATGTGCTGAGTGCGCAGATACATGTGCTGAGTGCGCAGATACATGTGCTGAGTGCGCAGATACATGTGCTTAGTGCGCAGATACATGTGCTTAGTGCTCAGATACATGTGCTTAGTGCGCAGATACATGTGCTGAGTGCGCAGATACATGTGCTGAGTGCGCAGATACATGTGCTGAGTGCGCAGATACATGTGCTGAGTGCGCAGATACATGTGCTGAGTGCGCAGATACATGTGCTGAGTGCGCAGATACATGTGCTGAGTGCGCAGATACATGTGCTGAGTGCGCAGATACATGCGCTTAGTGCGCAGATACATGCGCTTAGTGCGCAGATACATGCGCTTAGTGCGCAGATACATGCGCTTAGTGCGCAGATACATGCGCTGAGTGCGCAGATACATGCGCTGAGTGAGCAGATACATGCGCTTAGTGCGCAGATACATGCGCTTAGTGCGCAGATACATGCGCTTAGTGCGCAGATACATGCGCTTAGTGCGCAGATACATGCGCTTAGTTCGCAGATACATGCGCTTAGTGCGCAGATACATGCGCTTAGTGCGCAGATACATGTGCTGAGTGCGCAGATACATGTGCTGAGTGCGCAGATACATGTGCTGAGTGCGCAGATACATGTGCTGAGTGCGCAGATACATGTGCTGAGTGCGCAGATACATGTGCTGAGTGCGCAGATACATGTGCTGAGTGCGCAGATACATGTGCTGAGTGCGCAGATACATGTGCTGAGTGCGCAGATACATGTGCTTAGTGCGCAGATACATGTGCTTAGTGTGCAGATACATGTGCTTAGTGTGCAGATACATGTGCTTAGTGTGCAGATACATGTGCTTAGTGTGCAGATACATGTGCTTAGTGTGCAGATACATGTGCTGAGTGCGCAGATACATGTGCTGAGTGCGCAGATACATGTGCTTAGTGTGCAGATACATGTGCTTAGTGTGCAGATACATGTGCTGAGTGCGCAGATACATGTGCTTAGTGCGCAGATACATGTGCTTAGTGCGCAGATACATGTGCTTAGTGCGCAGATACATCTGCTGAGTGCGCAGATACATGTGCTTAGTGCGCAGATACATGTGCTTAGTGCGCAGATACATGTGCTGAGTGCGCAGATACATGTGCTTAGTGTGCAGATACATGTGCTTAGTGCGCAGATACATGTGTTGAGTGTGCAGATACATGTGCTTAGTGTGCAGATATGGACACGGACATGGCATGCAGATACACGGACATTTATTGTCAGTGTTAGAAATGATATTATTACATACAGAATGGCATATATTGTCCAGTCTAAAAAGGGCCCGAGTCCGGACACATTAGCTGCCAAGAAATGACTCAAATGAAACATCTTTTATAGCGCAGCCACTGCTTGTGGTATGAAAGGTTTGCCATGGTAACGACTTTATTCCCCTAAAATGCCGTCATATGTTTGGAAGTAAAGGAAGCCGATCTCTGGGCCTTGCTTTCAATGGCTCTTAGAGAGGACCATCCAGAAAGGGTTAATGTTATCTGAAAGAGAAGCATACACTGTGAATAATATTCACTGCTACTCAACAGGTTAACTAAACTAAACAAACGTGGGATTTTCACGTTTACTGAATTAATGCGGATGCAACAATATAACACATTTTAATTGAGAAAATAAATGGTGACATTAAACAGAGGGGAGCAGTTCTCCTTACTTTGTTTCCCCCCCCAACCCCCCCCCCCCAGCCCCCTTTTTTTATTTTTTAGGGAGCAGGGGGTCTCCGAGGCTGAACCGCAATAATTTAAGCTTCGCGGACACCCTGCTGCCCAAGAGACATACCGGGAAAGGCGCCGCTGGGACAGCCCCTATTCTGGGGAAACAAAATGGAGCTTTAAATTTCCCGCATCACGCAGGCCAATAGGAAGCGTCGTTATAACCCGTCACTGCTTCCTATTGGTCTATCGGAAAGGAGGAGGTCCCCGGAGTTGAAAAAAAGCACGATACAGAGGGAGCTGCTACGTTAAGATTAAGCAACAATTCAGTAACAATATGTGAACAGAGAAATCCTCCTTATTCCATGCTAACCCATTCGCTGTCAGAGCAATGCGTTGTTTATGCCTCTGGCAACTAACAGGTTAAAATTCACATTTTATTGCATATCCAGCTTTCTCTAATGGTTCGCTTTTTATTGACTGCGTTTGCAGGCCGGACATCTTAACAATTTTTTTTTAAAAAGTGCTTATTTCTCTCATTTCAGCCAATATGATGGAAATAGAATCCACTATTTTGCAAGAGGGGAACATATTCAAAATGTACTTTTTTTTTTTTCCTTTTAAAAGAGCAATCCAAACGGACAATTTAAAAAAAAAAAAATTTTAAAACATAGAATTGAAGCAGGGCGTCACCGGAGCTGAACCCCATTAATTTCAACTTTGGGGACCCCCTTCTTCCGGAGATATTTACCTCCATAGGGTGTGCCGGTATCTCTCTGCTTCTTAAGCTCCTGCATCACTGGATGACGTCACAGCTCCCTATTGGCCCGCAGGGCGCAGGGGGTTTGAAAAGCGCCAATTGCATGCTAGCAGAGCGGCTACCAGCACCCCCTACCTACGGCGGTATCTCCAGAAGCAAGGGGTCCCCAGAGCTGAAATTAAAGGTGTTCCGCCCTGGAGATCCCCTGCTTCATACCTATGTTTAAAAAAAAAAAACATGATTATATTACCTCTTTAAAAATATAATTATCTATTCATTATATTAAACCGTATGAAGCTTGCTCTTCTTCTTGATGAGATGGGAGGGAGCATGCACACTGTGTCTGTAATATGTTTTAATGTAATTGAATAAATGTATAGGGGTCTATATATCAGCTGCTTGGTTTTCTTGGAGCGGAGCTGCGGCGTATGGAAGAGTAGTTTCTTACGTCTGACAACAGACCAGAGAAAAAGAACCTATAGTAAGGGCACTCTAAACACATGGTGATATGGTGAACACTTTAAAAATATACACTTTATTCAAATAATTTTAAAATAATTGGTGATAAAATAAGAATTAAACGCTTAGATCCTTCATAAGAACACTGAATGTGGTGTTCTGGATCAATGAATACTGACTGCAAATATCCTCTATTAGTGTATATTGCAGTTTGGACCAGTGAGTATGGTGAGTCACTGTCCAGATGAACCAAAGCACCCTAAATGTCGCTGCTGTAACAGTATGTGCCAGTATAAACAAACCCTAATACTCAGACTATACAGTACTCTAGCATACATAGGGAACCCTAGCCAGGTCTGCCAAAAAACAGTGAGGTAGTCTGACTGGCTGAATGAATGGGATCCTAGCTAATAATATAGCTAATACAGGGCTAGGAATGCTGTAAGTATGGTAGAACATAGGGTTTGTACATAATCGGCTCAATATCACTGGCTATGAATATAACCCTAGGAGAAGTGATTATGAGTCTAGGGAGCAGAGCAATAAGTCCCTAACCACAATGTGGGTATAACATACTAGGCTCACATACATAGTAACAACGGTAGGGCTGACTCAGATCAGGTAGGTATACGGTCTGTTCAGCGTCTCTCAGGTAGGTGGTGTATATAATAACCAATCTATCTATAAGGTGGTAAACAGTACTGACCCAACACCAACTCTGTTGTCAGAGTTGATCTCTAAAGGATCAGTACTCAGTGAGAGGTAGGAGATAAATACATGGTGATGCTGAAATAAATAAACAGCTTACTGCTACCGTGTGACAGCAGGGAGAAGGGTATCTTGGTACGTGTGGGCTCCCTTTAGTTCATCCGATCGCAGGGAAGCACCTAATTTGAAAAATAGCGCGCTGCAGTTGTTGACGAACACTGCCGTCAGCTGACTCATGTGTGTGAAGGAGTCCTGCGCGTGCACCCATCTGCTGACGCGCGCGTTTCGCATAGCCGCTTCCTCAAGGCAGTACAAGGGGGGGCACATCTGTACATCTGATACAGAATTTTAAACTTGCGCCACTTAAAATGTCTGATTTTAGGGGGAAATAAAAGAGAAAAAGAGTGGAGCAGAGAGACGCAGAATGTGATACATCTCATTATAATCTGTGCACCATGTAACTCTCCCAACTCCTTCTACTGACTCTCCCCAAGGTGCAAGCTGGGGCAGAGATGCAGAATGTGATACATCTCATTATAATCTGTGCACCATGTAACTCCCCCCAACTCCTCCTACTGACTCTCCCCAAGGTGCAAGCTGGGGCAGAGACGCAGAATGTGATACATCTCATTATAATCTGTGCACCATGTAACTCCTCCCCAACTCCTCCTACTGACTCTCCCCAAGGTGCAAGCTGGGGCAGAGATGCAGAATGTGATACATCTCATTATAATCTGTGCACCATGTAACTCCCCCCAACTCCTCCTACTGACTCTCCCCAAGGTGCAAGCTGGGGCAGAGACGCAGAATGTGATACATCTCATTATAATCTGTGCACCATGTAACTACCCCCAACTCCTCCTACTGACTCTCCCCAAGGTGCATGCTGGGGCAGAGACGCAGAATGTGATACATCTCATTATAATCTGTGTATCATGTAACTCCCCCCAACTCCTCCTACTGGCTCTCCCCAAGGTGCAAGCTGGGACAGAGACGCAGAATGTGATACATCTCATTATAATCTGTGCCCCATGTAACTTCCCCAACTCCTACTGACTCTCCCCAAGGTGCAAGCTGGGGCAGAGACGCAGAATGTGATACATCTCATTATAATCTGTGCACCATGTAACTCCCCCCAACTCCTCCTACTGACTCTCCCCAAGGTGCAAACTGGGGCAGAGACACAGAATGTGCTACATCTCATTATAATCTGTGCACCATGTAACCCCTCCCCCCCCAACTCCTCCTACTGACTCTCCCCAAGGTGCAATCTGGGGCAGAGACGCAGAATATCAAATCTCATTATAAATGAGTAATCTCATTAAATTTGGTCACTTCTGCACATGATTCTTTGTTTTGTTGCTCAGGCTGTTTGCAGGAACTGTATGCAGGCAAAAGCACAAACAAATCACAGGCAGTCTCCGGGGCCCCTTTTAAATTCAAGGGCCACCTCTCATCCCAACTTCTGACACCATATGTAAGAGATGTGTGCAGAGGTATATCAAATGGAGACCGATTTGGGTGAAATTATATCTTGGCTTTATTGAGCCTGTTCCTTTATCCAGGCAAAACATACAAAATAACAAACCCCTATCCCTTTGTAAGGACTAACTTACTTCCCCAGACCCTATCTGCAGGACTGGAGGGATATTCCCATTAATAGCCTCTCACCCCAAAGTCTCAGGAAGTACCTTCAGCAGGTAGGCCCTCCATGTCAGTCTCTGGCAGGTTCCTGGGCTTTTTACAGAGCTCTCATTAGTACAGGTGGAGACTAGTTAATTGAGTGGCTGCAATTAACTATCTCTCTGCTGGATTCTCAGAGCTCTGAGACGGCTTTATTTAAACAGGGATATGTCCCTGTTACAATACCCAAGATATATTAATATGTAACAATGTTTGCACAATGGTTTCATTGTAAGGCCCGTGCAGAAATCCCATGATTTACTGTGTCTGGGTTTCCGCTTTTTCTCTTTGTTGATTCTATGTCTATTTTTGAAAGATCATTTAACCTGGTCCTACATCCTGTCAGCTGTGAGGAAGGTCGCCATAAATTACTCTTCTTCCCCACCTTAAGATGGGAAAACTGCTGCTCTGTGCGCTTTCTGGATGCTGTGGTTTCTGCTGCTCAGGAAACACAGTTACACGTGACACAGGCGGCTAGTTTATTATTTGGACATTTATTCCAGGTGCATATTACATTTAAACACGAGTATTGTTTTATACTGTGTGTCGCCCCACTATCCCTTTTTTTTTTTTTTTTTCCCAAACATTTTTATTAGGTGTTGATACACTACATAATAAACAGTATAGAGTAGTGGTTACATAATACCATAATATTGATTTTTTACTTTTTGTTGACAGAGGGGAATAAGATGGGGGGGGGAGGGGGCACTGATAACCCACCCGAGAGTGTGGTCGACCTCTCGGGTCACTGAGTGGTCCCGGGTGACAGACTCCTGAAAAAGAGAGGGAAAGAAGGGAGCATGGGGAGAGGGGGTAGAGTAGGAAGGGGTAGGGGAGGGGGGCGGAAGGGAGGGGGGGTCCCCTCCGTCCCCTGGCGGGTCTCATTCTTGGTCAGTAGTCTCGGATTGCGGCGAAAATCAAGGCGTTTTCAAAGATTAATGCGTCAGCCATGGCTCCCATATGTATAGAACCGGTCCCGTTGAATGGTTGAGAAATGCTGTCAGTTTTTCCATTAACATTACCTCGTTTAATCTTTTTCTCACCATTTGTACAGTGGGAGGGGTAATTTTCTTCCAAGAGGACGCCACTGAGCATCTTGCCGCTGTTAGGATGAAAGAGATCAATTGCCATACTGGGCGGTCAATTTCCCACTATCCCTTTTTAAACATATATGGTGGTTATGTATCTAACGTAAATACAAATATCACTTGTGAGCACATTCGTATCTCAGACATGCTTTTCTCCATTATCTCTTAGCACACAGTGCTTCTACTGCAGCAATGGATTCTGGGTAATGACATGCAAATGAGCACACTGTCACCTTTTGCTATTAGAGCTGGTTGGGGGTTCCTCAGAATTTCATCTAGGGTTCCTTAACCAAAAAAGAGTTTGGATCTAGCACTTCTCTCTCTGAAATATACTTCCCTCCTGTACTGTGTTGAAACCCCTTTAAGTACCACAATTACTATTTGTTTATTTGTAAAGTGCCACCACAGTCTGCAGTGCAGTACGATGGGGGAAGGGAGGGGGGGGGGAAGTGTGACAAATTACACACACATCGTTGCATCCCACATAAGAAGAAACAAGTGCAAACCGATACAGGAGGTAGTGAGGGCCCCCCCCAAAAAAGAGGCTTACATGAGAGCTCATAAGAGCTTAAATTCTAGAGGGAATAAGGGGAAAGTTGAAACAAAAGGTAAAGTTTCTGCTCGTTGTGGGACTGAGTGTAAAAAAAAAGCATCAAAGTGCTTACAGCGGTTCTTTGACTTTGGTACCTGGCAACTTTTGTTGCTTGACAAGTATGAATTCTCCTTGAACTCCCAGTGTCTGAGCAAGTGGAAATTCTCCATCAATTGCTTTTCATGTGACTCAAGAGAGAGTTTTGATTTTTACCAGTTCTGTTGTGTAAGGGGCTGAACTTACCTTTTAAAAAGGCAATACTGTCGAAGATTGAAGTGATGTGTTTGAAGGGCGACTGTGGCAAAGATGAGTGACACCCTGACTTTGAGGGTGACCTGAAAAGTATGACTATTAAAATGTGTTCATTGCT
The DNA here is from genome assembly GCF_040206685.1 of Ascaphus truei. Lineage (NCBI taxonomy): Eukaryota > Metazoa > Chordata > Amphibia > Anura > Ascaphidae > Ascaphus > Ascaphus truei. The sequence goes on from NC_134499.1 coordinate 37,298,962, forward strand.
GGAAGGACCCAGTGACCAATATTGCTCAGACCTGCGCTACCATCGAAATTGTGCTAATTTTTTCCATCGCACCTGCAAGCTCAAGTCAGTGACTCAGAACTGGCAGTATATGAATAAGGTGCCAATAAATGATCTACACATGCATATATAAACATTTACCAAACTACACACACTCACATGTCTTTTGGAACACACAATGTATTTTCTTGCGGTGCTTTGAAAGACGCAGACCAGAAACAAAGGTTTGTCAAGTGCTAACATGTAGCAAATCTTGATTCTTGATATCGTTTGCAATATACTAATTTTACAGCAAGCGTTGATTAGTAAAATATCAACGTAGAAGGCTGTTAGTTAAGCCTGGTGTTTGGCAGTCACATTATTTTCCATTTTAAAAGGAATGAAGATAATTGAAAACTCTGGCATTTTCTGAGAAAGGTCGTGTGTGTGGGGCAGAGGCGGAGGGGACGGGCCAATATTTGGTTCATGTTGTCTTCTCCAGAATGCAGTCAAAGGTTTCTTGCGATGTACTTTTGCACTGGTACTTGGTACTGGCAGTTCTTGGCTTTCCACACTGGACAGCAGACACCTGGTCTGAGCTTATTCTGAGCCAAGAATATCACTGAAAATGTACGAGCAACCCTTTTATTTCCACTCTGTATGATATTCCACAATAGTAAAAACAATTAATTGTAAGTGTTTGGTGATGAAAGTAAAATGGAAAAACTCGATTTAAACTGTTGGACATAGAACTTAAGATTTTTTTTTTTTAATGCAAAGTCAGTGTCCGAGTATTGGGGAAAGTGTCACAGTTTGACATATTCATCGCAGCTTCAGAATCTGTCTTCACTGGTGCCCGTGCTCTGCCTGTCAACATCGAACAAGGCAGAGCAAAATATTGCAAGCAATAAATACTTAAGTGAGAGGGATACCACAGAGGTGTGAAAATAATATCTGAAAAGAACAAGTCTGTGTTAAAGCTGCAGTTCATGCTGCCCACTGACAAGTGACTAGCTAAGTTGCCGATTGATCCGTTCTCCTGTAATTGATCGCTGAAGATTCGGCTTGGGGGTTCCTTAAATCACTGGTAGGGCAGCAGAAGACTACTCAAGATGCAAAGTTCTGTGTGGAAGATCATGTGACCAGGCATGCATTAGAAACAATTGTGCCCGGCTGGAGAGAGGGTGTGTGCCAGAGCCTGTCTCAGAACAGGAAAGTGATGTGACTTGGTAATTGGTTGCTGTAGAAACAAAAATGCTTGTTACATTAGAATACATTAAAAATGTCTTTAAAAATTGTGTATTTTTTCATAGTACAGAACTGATTTTTTTTTATTTTAAAAACACACGTAGGATATTGCTTAAACTGTAGCTTTAAATGATATATTAAATTCACTGACATTTAATTTGCATTTTGGTGGGTAGTACAATAGCACATAAAGGACTGGATAACTTGCAAAGCTAATGAAGTACAAGACATGCTACCATATACATATGACAGAGGTATAATTTCAGGTAATGTCAGTAATATTGAGCAGAGCTGTTTGAATAGTTTAACAGCTGGTTGCAATATTTCCTGCCTGTCTTACAATGCGCTCAGCGGTGAAGTCCTCAGAAACCAGCTGGTGCGTATTAGTCAGAGAAGATCACAGACTGCCTGACATGGCGAAGACATCCAATGTTATCCAGTCCATACTTTCTCCATTAAAGACACGGCAGAGCAAAACAAATATAGTCTGAGTTTCATTAGTCTTCCTTTGAATGATATTATTATTATCGTTTGTTTGTAAAGTGCCAACATATTCCGCAGTGCGGTACAATGGGGAGAGATGTATATTGCATAAACAGCATGCCAAATAAAGACAGACACGCACAAACAGATGCATTAGGTAATGACGGCCCTGCTCCGGAGAGCTTACACTCTAGAGAGAATGGGGGACGAAGGGTAAATGATGGAGTATGGTTCAGCCACACAGCTGATCCCATTAAGGTTTGGGGATGTGGGTGTTAGTGGGTGTGAGATAGCATGGAGATTGGTCCAGCCACACAGCTGATCCCATTAAGGTTTGGGGATGTGGGTGTTAGCGGGTGTGAAATAGCATGGAGATTGGTCCAGTCGCACAGCTGATCCCATTAAGGTTTGGGGATGTGGGTGTTAGTGGGTGTGAGATAGCATGGAGATTGGTCCAGCCGCACAGCTGATCCCATTAAGGTTTGGGGGGTTGGGTGTTAGCGGGTGTGAGATAGCATGGAGATTGGTCCAGTCGCACAGCTGATCCCATTAAGGTTTGGGGGGTTGGGTGTTAGCGGGTGTGAGATAGCATGGAGATTGGTGCAGTCGCACAGCTGATCCCATTATGGTTTGGGGATGTGGGTGTTAGCGGGTGTGAGATAGCATGGAGATTGGTCCAGTCGCACAGCTGATCCCAATAAGGTTTGTGGATGAGGATGTTATGGGGTGTTAGCATGGAGGTTTGTCCATCCGCACAACTGGTACCAATAGGGTTGGGGGGGGGGAGGGGGGAGGGCGTAGGATATTGGAGGTATGCCAGATAGGCTTCCTTGACAAGGCGAGTTTTCAGGGAGTTTTTATAGTTGGGGGACAGTCTGATGGTGCATGGTAGTACATTCCAGAGAGGGGCAGCACATGAGAAGTCTTGTAGGCGGGAGTGACAGGATGTAATAATGCAGGAGGAAGGGTGGATGTTGTGGGCAGAACGTAGGGGGCTTTTAGGGATATATGTGGGGATGAGGGCTGAGATGTAATCATATGTTCTGCTGTATGAATTATTATCCGATTGCGACATGTATGTGCCTGAGGAAGTTACTGCTGATGCTGACCATAAGGCAACTGTTTTAGAATAGCAATCAAACAAAGACTATTCTTCCACGTTTGGTTCCACTTTTAGATTCACTTGTTTTAGCGGAGGTTTATTTTAAAGTTAATCCAAAGTAAAAAGATGTCGTCATTTATATTTTTTAGTTAGGAAGCCGTTTCCAGCACATTTTAACCTCCCTAGTGAATCTCTCTGTTGGATTTGTTTTTCTTTTTCATAAGTCATCATTGCTATTATTCAATTATGATGGAGCTATTTAAAACATTTCACCCCATGCATACTGCACCTCTCCCTGACCTCTGAACACCAGGTCACACAGGCTGTTCACTTCTTTCATGTGTCAGTGATTCAGATGTGATCTCGTGCAATAATCTAGTTTGGGAGGCAGTGTTTTAATGACACAATATGCACCTGTTTTTGCAACGCTGCTCCAGTTTGACACACGACACACGACACACGACACACGACTCACGACTCACGACACACGACACACGACACACGACACACGTGCCCCTCAGAGTGTAGTCTTCAATATATAAAATATGGATTCTTCCGATGTTAATATGACCGTCATCTATTTTTGTTTTTTTTCTCTAAGTTTTGACCTAAAAGAAATGCCCTTTTGAAAAGCCAAAGCTACTTGTAATATTAGAAACTGAATGTATCGTTACTACCGCAAGCATGTAGCACAAACTTCCTGTCCTTAATTATAGGCTGGGTGTTTCTTCGCCCTCTTTCTTGTGAGTGACGTTGGTTCCGCTGTTCAGCAATACAAGAACTTGGCCTGAGCGATAACTTGTACTGATCGGTACTCGCTGATTGTACAGCTCTTTCTGTCTGAGCATTGTGTTTCATAAAAATGATATTACCCCCTATTCTGCCATGCAGTGTGTTCTAAGCACCAGCCACATCAAAGGTATTTCTCTGTTACTGTTTGGAGCAGCGGCACAGGATGCTAACGGTAACAATGAGTTGTTACTCATTATTTGTTACTTCCAAATAATTATTTGTAAATAAAAATATCACCTGCGGTGCATTTGCATGTATCAGACAGGTCTGTAACCCCTGCCTTTCCCCATTATCGTTTAGCAAACAGCGCTTCCACTGCAGCTAGGGATTCTGGGTAGTGACATGCAAATGAGCACAGTGTGTCACTCCTTCTTCTGATCCATTTTAACATGGACCCCTAAAAATGTTTGCCTGCTGTATTACACAGCTTTTCAGCACAGCCTGGGTTAAAGAAGTGCAGAGCCAGTAAACCTACTCACAGACAGCTTTTACAACCTTTCGGTCTCATCAGTGTGAGTTTGGTTGCTGGCTATGCCATGTGAAGCTGGTACCTGTGTGTAACCAGACATGAATTGTTATGAAGTTGACTTCAGTCTCCATGTAGAAGAACTGCGGTTGTAGTATGTGAGCCTAATTGACGTTTCCTGTATTAAACCATCTGTTTAGCCGTCTCCGACATGAAACGCTGCTCCTCTCACGTTGGACATAATGAAGGTTTTTACAAAACAAAAATGTGATTCTGCAGTAAAAACCCTTCTTGATGCAAGTATATTCAAAAAAAGAAAATGTGTATTTTGGCAACATTGAAAACTGTGCTTTCTACATTTCTCCCATGAGAGAAAAAGAAAATTGCCATAAATCAAATTATTCACTTGGCAATTTATTTACCAGCCATATTAGGACACAATGTAATCAGTTCAGCAGATTTATACCAATTCTGCCTTAGAATCCAACCCCAAATCTTAGCCTTATAACACCAATAGTCCTTCTATTTTCATGTTTTGTACGTGTATGTGTTTATTTATATAGCGCATTACCGGTACATAGCGCTTCACAGCAGTAATACACATGACATACTGTAATAATATAACACATAGTGGGAATAAGCGCTTAAGACATGAAAGTAACATTAGGAAAAGGATTGCCTGCCCCAAAGAGCTTACAATCTAATTGGTAAGTGGGCAGAACTTACAGAGACAGTAGGAGGGTGTTCTGGTAAGTGCGTCGGCAGGGGGCCAATGTCCGTGCATATGAGATGTATAATATCAGCCAGTGGAGCTACCCATAGGGTTACTAGCAGTGTTAGTGTAGACTAAGCCCAGACTACTAGTGGATCTGTCTTTCCACAGGCAAAATATTCTACACTTCCTTCTCCTCTGGTCATAGTGCCATAGTTACTTAGCCAAATAGTGAAGTAGCCAATAAGAATTTATTTTACATAGAAAACAAAAAGGTGACATTTTTACCTTGAGGATGGGTACATCGTCCAAAGGAAGCAAATGGCAGTTATGTTGTTTACAAAATAATGTTTTATCTGCTAAATGAGATTTCTCCTGTAAGAAGTGTTACTCAAAGTCAGAGCATTGTTCCCTTCCTACTTGTATTCTACGTCTCCACATTGAATATGATGGTGTGGATGATCTGATGAACCTTTGTGTACAATCAGAGCAGTCGGAAGTTGCAATTTACTCAGATGAAATTTATTAACCATTATGTGAAGTAAAGAAAAACATTTTGCTTCCAAATTAAATTATAGAAATGCTCTAATTGACTTAAAGCTTTAAACTGTTCTCTGTGGGTGCTGGGACTAAATAACCTTATTAGGGTAGGTTCATTTCTCATGTGTTCTTACCAAGTATGGGTGTAACGGTCTGGCTTCCTGGAATTTTACAATGCATTAAGCCCCTAGAAGCAAACTACCCATGTATCACTAGCCTTAAAAAAAAAAAAAAAACCTTACAGATAATGAATTAGCTGTATACTTGGTACATTCATATCAGCTTGATCTACCCCAGATGGGAAGATACAGTATCCTTAATAATCTCATTTGGACGTCTGTTACTACTAGATGTATTCATTATGTTCGGAGATGGGTGTAGTTAAGATGATTCCGTTTGCTTCTTGACACCGTGGCAGAATTCTCTCACATATTTGTTAATTTCCTGCACATGTCTTGGGCACAGAGGTTAATGGTGTGTAATTGACGCTAACTTCAGTCCACCCCTTTATAATGGGGTACTGAGCAACTACTCTCCTCTCTGCTGTAATAACCACTATAGTCCACACATGGCTTTTTTAACCCACACTCCGCTGTATACTGTATGTCGTATAGGCGCAATATATACTTGTCTTTGATCAGACAGCGACACAAAAGAGAAGGAACCCAAAGTAAGCACTCGAGCGCACGCTCTGGTGAATATTCTCATTATTATTGAGTGCTTACTTTGGGTTCCTTCTCTGCTGTGAACACACACCTATTTCGCTGTAGCAGGGGCTCCCTACCATTGTCACCTGATCAGACATCACCTGCACTGTCATGATGATGTAAAACTTGAAGCAATGACAAAGATTGCACATATCTGCTAGGTCTGTTCAGGCCATTTACTGTATAGTTGTGTCATTCTTTGTCTCTTTAAATACACAACAAATGGTCTGAACAGGCCCTCATAGGCAGATCTGTGACCTTCTGCATTGCTTCTTGCAATAACCGCTACCCAAAGCGCTCTTTTAATCAAATAGAGCAGGGCTGATCAACTCCAATCTGTAGTTTTCTTTTTTGCATGTTCTTGCATAGCGCTAGTTTTACGTAGCACTTTACAGAGACATTTTTACAGGCACAGGTCCCTGCCCTGTGGAGCTTACAATCTATGTTTTTGGTGCTTGAGGCACAGGGAGATAAAGTGACTTGGCCAAGGTCACAAGGAGCCACCACCAGGAATTGAACCAGGCTTCAAACTCAGTGCCAGTCAGTGTCTTTACTCACTGAGCCACTCCTTCGAGGGCAACCACTTCGACTAAGCCACTGATTGAGCAACCTATCCTGAAAACCTGACCTGTTGGTGGCCCTTGAGGACTGGAGTTGGTCGCTCCTGAAATAGAGCAAAGTTTTATATTTACCCGAAGGGTTGTTACCTGCAATTGATGCTCCCAATAACCATTTGTGATTCTTTATTGCACGTGAAGTTTATGATCCACATCAGGTTTTTGTTATGCATGTATCATACTATGCAATCTGTTTCTTTCTCACTTGCTTTACAAGACTCTTTAAAGCTGCAGAACAAGCAATATCCTATAAGTGTGTTTTATTTTTTTAAATAAATCAGTTCCGTACTATGAGAAAATACTTGTAGCAGTTAAAAAAAAAAAACCTCTGAATGACATTTTTTATGTATTATAATGTAACAAGCCTTTTGTTTCTATAGCAACCATTTACAAAGTCACAGATACTGAGTCAATGCTCCTGCAGTCATTTAGTGAACACCCCGAGCCGCATCTTCGCCGACCGATCACAGGAGAACGGATCGATCTACAACTTAGCTAATTACTTACATTGTGTAGATTGTATTGATGCACATATTAAAGGGGAAATAAATTAAAAAAAACTTCCGCTTGCACTGCTGCTTTAACATGGTAACGACAATACCATCAGACTGTCTAATTTTCCATACCTCTGATATTTTTTAGACGTGGAAGATCCGGGCAAAGATAAACTGGTTACAGCTATTTGTATCTATAACTATTTACATATCTACCATTTGTTAATAGACTGTAATTTGCTGAATAAACCCATTTCAAACCCTGTGATATCAAGCCAGGTGGCTGTCTACAGCCAGAAAACCTCCATTTCCTGCATGTACCATTCCTTCCCAATTCAATGTGCCCTCCATCAACATTTTCATTGTTTTATTTTTTAGAGGAAATTGTCCTTTTAAGTATTTTGCAGCTGGCTACAGGAATGGCCTCCTGCCAAGCAGTTACCATAAGCCTTGAATTTGCATACTTCCGAAGCATGGAAAATGCTGCTCTCTTTGATACCGTCTCTTTCACTGATCGCCATATGCACGTATAGACCTCTCATCGCAGCGATCAATACAGTGCTGACACGGACTACAAATCATGAAACCGCTGGAGGCGTAAGAGTCCGTAATCTGAAAGGTAGAAGGTCATTTTCAGATCTTCCCTTTTCAACAGTACAGCGATGGACGCTCCTGTTTTGCATATAATATTTATCCGTTTCCGTGCAAGCTTCTTGGCTAATGAATCCAAAATACAATGATATTTAGTGCTAACATTACCCCCAAAAAAAGAAATTTCGAAAGAAGAATTTGCAGCAGATTTTAGAGACATGGCGACCTTTTTGACGGCCACGACACTAACTAGTTAATTGTCAAAAATGTGGTTCCTAATTAGGAGTAACACAAAGGCCCAGACGGACAAAGTCAGGACCCATAACGTCACGTTATTGGAATCAGTAATGGACATTATTTCCCGGAGGTTAACGTGAATCCACAAAACTAATTCTATGCAAAAACAACGACTGTTACGGATCTAATTAGAATAGGCGTAACGCCGCGTACAGATAGCAGTGCCTTGTGTTAGCCTGTCTTACCTAAAAGGGGAGAGAGGGAGAGAGGGAGAGAGGGAGAGAGGGAGAGAGGGAGAGAGGGAGAGAGGGAGAGAGGGAGAGAGGGAGAGAGGGAGAGAGGGAGAGAGGGAGAGAGGGAGAGAGGGAGAGAGGGAGAGAGGGAGAGAGCGAGATCCTCAAACCAACCTTGAAACAACTCATGGAGAGACACTTGTGCTCAAAAAGGGGCACACCTGCGATATATGCTAATAGGAGTCATTCAAATATACGTTGCATATCTAATAGACAGAGCTAACGCCATCTTCAGGTAGGACCTAACTAAAGTCTCGCTAAATCCGTGTTAACTATGACGTACCTACCTCTGCAGGTGGTGTTTTTAGAAGGAACGCCTCCTCTGCATATCATTAGCAGTAAGGCAAGGGCTGGTTGCAGCGGAAAAGAGCCTTCAGTGTATCGTTAGTGAGCTGTGAAGATGCACGACGTTCATGCCTCGTGAAGCCGATAACGGCGCTTTGTAGATCTGGGCCAAAATGAGCCAGTTTGGTGTTTACGCAACTTTCTGTCGCTTGACCCCTAAATGTCTTTTTAAAGTGAAAGAGGGTGTTTTTATCTTCCTAGCTGCTATCTTCCACTTCTCAAGCACATATCTCTCACCCCACCGCCTTACAGCTTCAAAGAACAACATGCACGCAGATGATAACTTATCTTGCAATATCAAGACACAAACCACAACCTCCATCAGCTTGCCTGCAGTACGCTTGGCACTGTGCACTTGATGCTTTGACCTAAAAGAAGCTCATGCTTTGAGTGATACATCTTGACTTCAGGTTTCTGATACCAACAATTTTCACTTCCTGTAATGCATCATGGCTATTCACAGGGTGGAGTTACCAGGGCAGCCCAAAGGAAACTATGAGTGCTTGTTGCAGCTTAATATTACGCTTAGGTTTACAGAGTCAGTTGATTAAACATCTGTGCAGGATAAATTCACATAGTGCCTCATGGTCTGGTACTGCTGCTTTGTGCATCATCAGGTAGGTGCATGTTTCTGTTTTAACAATATCTGTTCCTTGGAATAGATTTTATTTATGTCAAATTGTGCTGTTGGGTTAAGTTCTTGTCACAACACTTGCAATTGTTTTGTTTTTTTGCATGCATGCATTCAAGGAGATTTCTTTGACTACTTACTACTTAGATCAATGAGGTTACTGTACACCACAGTTTTTAGTGCATAACAGCAGAAATTGTCCTGTGGAAGCTATAGTATAATTACTTTACATATGTTTGTGTGTATGCATGTGTATGCATATATATACACATGCATACACACAAACATATATGTAATTATATATATATATATATATCACCCAGGCAAGAACTCTGGATGGAAGACACAGAATACTGGGTATCTTGAAGCAAATAAAGTGTATGTTGATCAAAAGTGAAACTTTGGACCACAATACACTGTATTTGCTAGTTTCCTAGTGTTCTCTGTCTTCTATCCAGAGTTCTTGCCTGGGTATTATATATAATATAATGATTCTATATGGTACATGCATCCGATCATTTCGATATATACATTTTTACAAAAGAGTTCCCTATCTTTGCGAGTTTTTTTTTTGGGGGGGGGGGGGGGGCTTGGGGAGGGGAATACACAGATCAGTGTATAGTATATATTTACATGTTTAATTAATTAATTTATTTAAAATGTGAAACATTTTCATTCTGCGTTCCTACAAATAGATGAGCTATAACAGATTCACTTCAGTATGGGTTAATTCACTTCAGTATGGGTTCATTCACTTCAGTATGGGTTAATTCACTTCAGTATGGGTTCATTCACTTCAGTATGGGTTCATTCACTTCAGTATGGGTTATTATAATGAATGACTATTTGAAATAAGTGTTGACAGCCCAGGATATACATTTAAGGCAGGATCCCTTAAAGACCACAACCCATTTTGTATGTGTAAAAGAGTAGACTAATTACTTATGTGTTTGCACGTGTAAACATGAATATTCGGTAGAATGGGTTTGATGTGCGGATTTGCAACATTTTAAGGCATATGTATCAAGATTGGGCAGTTTGCCCCAAATCACCGAGCACAGCTTTTGCATGAATTTTCTCGGTGAAACGTGTTAATCTTGCTTCTTACACTTGGCGCAGAGGCTAACGCAACCTCAGACCCAGATTATTTATTGGACGCACCAGTTATAGTTGCCCATTTTGCTCCATGTGTTTATAATATTGTGCCAACGATCTCCTCCCCTAAACCCTCCTATACCCACTCCCCAAAATGCCCACGAGTTGCAAGTGGAGCAAAGCACCGTGATACTTTTGATGCGGATAATCCCACCACGTACACACGTGTTCGGCGCCACGCTTCACATGGTCTCCCTCGATATGGAGTCTCTTCTGATGTGAGAAAAATCAGCTGCACTTGTATATGAAAAATGCCGTTTAGTTTTAGTAAAATGTAAGCGGCACGAGTTGTAATTGGCTTGCACGGCAGCTGCTTTACAATAAATCGTGCATTTTTATTCTCCAATTATTAGCATACATATTCCACATAAATATCGCCCTCCCCCCCCCCATTCTTCTAAACCTCAATGAAATCCATCCATACATGAAAAAAAAAATCAAGCTCTTCAAGTACTGGGATCATGTAAGCGTTAGGCCCATTTAAGATATTTTAAAGCAGCAATAAAAGCGGACCAGGTGTATATATATATTTATATATATATGTGTATCTATATATAGTTTATTTTAAGCACCTGGTCTCGGAAGCTGAACCCCATTAATTTCAGCTCCAGGGATCGACTTCTTACCAAGATAATTACCTCCGTAGGGGGTGCTGGTATTTCTCTTCTGTTTCATGGTTCTGGTCACTCGGGCCAATAGGAAGCCACACCGGATGACATCAAGGCTTCCTATTGGCCCGAGGGACGCGGGAGCTTTGAACGCCACCATTACAAGAACCCCAGCTAGCCCAGCTAAAGCTGCTACCGCCAATCACTCCCTCCCTCCCCCAATACAAAGGTGAGTATCTTTTTTGGGAAGCAGGGGGTCCTTGGAGCTGAAATTAATGGGGTTCAGCCCCGGAGACCCCCTGCTTCAATGCAATGTAAAAAATAAAGAAGAAAAAAAAATCAAAGGGGTTAAAAACGTGTGTTCTTTTTTGTAGCTAAAATTAGATATTTTTGGTTGAAGTTAACAATAATTTGTTATGCTTACTACCGGTATTCTTAGGCTGTGTCCATAGTGCAGGAGTCGGCGCGAGCGACGTTGCTCACTCCGAAAACAAACACGAGGATGCCACTGTGTTTGTGTATAGTGTGTGCTGTGCGTGCGCACAAGCGCAACAGGGCAACCGGTGCTTGGCGCGACAACCAAGTTTGAATTTCCAGCACGACGGCCGGGTCACGTAAGCGGTTCGCCCAGTGAGGGCGCCTGCACTATGTCCGAGGCCTTCGTTTTGTAGGTCTAGCTGCCAGGAGGTTAATAAAAATGGCCACTGTGTAGTTTTGTCAGAGGCTTTTCCTTGTGACATCACAACACGGTCAGCACCTGCGGCTCAACTCCACAAATAACATTTTTTTCAGCTACAATGGGGTCTGGATGGGAAAGGGATAAAAGGTGTGAGTTTGTGGGCAGCTTTGTAGCTTTATTGGTGTAAGGACATTTACAAAAATAATTTATTCACTTACGCAACTTTGTATCTAAAGCCCTCTCCCGCCTTAAACCTTTCTCACTGACTGCCCCACACCTCTGGAATGCCCTTCCCCTCAATACTAGCACCCTCTCTATCCACCTTTAAGACCCACCTTAAGACACACTTGCTTAAAGAATCGTATGAATAGCACCGTGGCTGATACTATACACATGATACATAAAGCTTGGCCCCCTGCAGACGCACTTACCAGAACGCCCTCCTACTGTCTCTGTACGTTCTTCCTACCTACCACTTAGATTGTAAACTCTACGGAGCAGGGACTCCTCTTCCTTAATGTTACTTTTATGTCTGAAGTAGTGTTGGACCGGGTCCTACTTTAAAAAAAAACGAGTAACGGGTACCTGGCCAAAATCAAATGATCTCCCCGGCCATGTACCCGGCTACCCAGTTGGCACTTACCTGGGGGTGGAGGAAGACGGTGGCAACATCTAGGCAGGTCAGCAGAGGTCCTGTGGCGGTGGCAGCAGTAGCAGTGTGTGTTCAGCCCGTGCGGGAGCTGCAGGACTCCATAGCAGTGTCAGCTGTGGAACCGGTGCAGGAGCAGAAGCGTTCCTATTGGACATCCGGCTGTGAGTCCAGTCACATGGTTCCCCAGCTCACACTGCTATGGAGTCCTGCAGCTCCCGTGTGGGCTGAACACACACTGCTAATGCTGCCACCACCACAGGACCTCTGCTGACCTGGCTACATGTCGCCGCGGGCTTCCTCACGCTGACAGCAGGTAAGTAATGATGTATTTTTCAGCTACCCTGACATTACCCGGCACTGGGTATTACCCGGCGCCGGGCCACTTCTCAGTTGCCGGGTAACGCCGGGTACCGGGTAATTCCGGGTACTCGGTACATCAATACTCTGAGGCACTTATTCCCATTGTGTGTTATTTGTATTATTTGTTATTTATATGATTGTCACGTGTATTACTGCTGTGACGCGCTATGTACCTAAATGGTGCTATATAAATAAAGACATACATACATACACACGTTACGTGGGGTTAGAGCTTGCTGGGATTGTGTGTTCACAAAATGTTACCTGTAAGGGAATAAAAAAGGAGGTCATCAGGTTGAAGCAAGGATCTCCAGGGGCTTAGCCAAGCCAACCCAAGAAACCTCACGTGAATGCCACCTGGACCCTCCAAGGGGGGAGGATAGGACCCATTCGCAGCCCAAGAAAGGGGGGCAAGCCTCTCAGATTTACCTGTTCTTCCGGTGTTGTCTGTACCACATTAGCCATGGCTTTCAGGTTTGTTTTAGTGCAGGTGTCTCTAAGCAGACTCGTCAACTTTTCCATACAGTAATTAAACCAAATCTTACTCTTAAGAGCTATATCAGGTAATTCAATTTTCTTCCAGTGCCACGCGATCGCGTATCTGGACGCGGTCATAAAGTGGACTAAGCGTTTATTAGAGCTCTTGTCCAAGACCTGGAGGAGCGGCCAATTTAACAAACCGAACCATGGGTTTAGTTGGCAATTCCAGCACTCTCTAGGCCAAGTAATGTACCCCAGAGAAAATCCGGGCCACCCTCGGGCAAGACAATCACATATATATATTAGGTCTGCTTGCTGGCCACATGCCCTTTGACAGAGCGGAGAGGTAACGGGAAACATCTTTGAGAACTGCTTAGGAGTTAAGTACTGCACTCTACCACCTGTGCAGGATTTCGGACACATTTTCTTTCACTGTTACCACTCTTCCTTTTTACTGTTATCTCTTCGCCATTATTGGCTCATGTCCAGTCATTTCCCTGGTGCCTCTTCCCTCATGTCACCAGCCTACCTGGGATTCCTGTAGCAGGGGGGTGGGGGGGAGGGAAGGGGGGTTGGGGGGATAAACACTTTGAGAATATCCGAGGGTGGAACAAAATCGGAAATGTGCAGCCACCCACACCCTCTTGCTTTGCTGCATGGGGAATCTGTCTTTGTGGTTTAGCCTCTCCCTTCTTCTCTGAGCACTTCAGCTCCAAGTACTGTACATTGGGGGAAGCTCCCCCGAGATATTTTAACCCCTTTGCTCCCAGAGCAGCCTGCAACGTATTGCAAACCAGTTAATTTGATGAGATACTTGTCTTCTTTTAATGATTTGCACAACCTTCCAGCATAGACGGGGTTAAATATAACGCCACATTGCTTGTAATCTAGTTAAAGCCTTTCTAGATCCATTGTTCAAAGCAGTAATATACACCATTTAAACACTTTTTAATCCCCTTATTTATTATATTGTTCTGTATTCCAGTATTCCCTCCATTCACCAAGCGATACATTTTCTTTGCTTGTCTCCATTATGAAAGTGTCCTGTGGATTTGCCAGCGCATGTTACAGATCAGGCCCAAGGATGGCGGTCTGCAAAATGTTATACAAAGATGTCGCAAATCGTGCAGTGATTCTGGCAAGCGCAATGTGCTGCTTTTATTTCCCCGTGTAATGCTGTATGCTGATACAGTCGTAACACGATCAGATGAGAAATAGGGGTAAGACTTTCATATTCTGTCAGTGCAGCCAAGCGATCGGGCATGGAGATAAGGAACAGGATACGGGTTGCTTCCAACTTCGGCACACTTTTAAGTCTGCTTTGTAATATTGTCTGACCACCTGTTCTAGGAAATATAAATTGGTATCCATCCTACCAACGTTACGGAGAAGTAAGATAATCTCTGTGTGCACATCCCACTTTGGGATGAGTCTCACTGGGTTATTATGGGAGGCACAGCTGTTCGCAGCATTGGGAACCAAGGTCAGAAAACCCTACAATTACGTTCAGAATCCCTTTCTATGGAAATGAATGGCACAAAATGTTTAGAAATTCACATGAATCCTCTGCCAGTAATTTTAATCCAAAGAAGGCATAATTAATGATGCGCTCATAAATATAAAAAGCGATGCTTTTTCCTACATGGCATAATTATTGTAGAAAGGAGAATGCAAATAAAGATTGTAAAGAATAGTTGCTTTATAATTATCAGTATATATTGAGCATCGTTAAAAAGCTGAATGATTTGGCTATTGGGAATGTAAGATCTGTTACATAATTAGTTCATTTTGAAATCCTTCAAAGATGCTGTAATATAAAGCAGTGCAAAGTATTACAGCACACATCCAGCCATTAACAACACAGAAATCACATCTGGTCCTTGCCCTGGCTTGCACTATCTGTTCATCCTACTCAGTGGACGCAATAGGGGGAAGCTCTCTTTTTTTAGCTAAGAATAAAAAGTCAACCATGGCACTCATTAAAAATGGCATTAAGAGTTGAATAAATATAATTAAATATAAAAACAGTCTAATACTACAGAAAACGCCCATATAAGATTTCACATTTTTTGCTGCTTTAAGGAACTGCAGAATGTAGTTTGTTTTTTGTACCTTATGACTATTGTTTGCTTCTTATGAGTCATTGACTCTGCAAAATGTGAAATAAAGCAATACTCTTACGTGATATATTTTGCAGATGTGCATGTAGCAATCGTTGCCATTTACAGCACAAGCCCTGAGCACTTGTTTGATGCTTTCAGTTGACAATATACCGAACGTGCCTAAATATCATCAGATCCTTTAAAAATGACAGATCACATTTCAATAGAATGTTTTCTTTGCTTCTTTGATTTTATCTTACAATAAAAACAAATCCAAAATGTTAAATGCATCACCGCCAGAAATTACAAGCCTTAAATGCTTATAGGGTCACTCTGTACAGTTTACTAAGGAACATTACCGAATACAACCTACACGGTTATAATCAGGGGTTTCGGTTTAACCAATAAAACCCCACCGACCAATCATTGAGGTTCATCGGTAAATACCGGAAACAAAATACCTAAATACCCTGCTAAGCACACCGCCCCTCCCCGCCCAAGCACACCGCCCCTCCCCACCCAAGCACACCGCCCCCGCCCAAGCACACTGCCCCTGCCCAAACACACCGCCCCCGCCCAAGCACACCGCCCCCGCCCAAGCACACCGCCCCCAGCCAAGCACACCTCCCCATTACCATGTCAGGCAGCATCTATACTATTTGTGAAAAATAAGCTTAACACAGAATTATACTGTTTTGATATTCTGTTATTGTTATATATTATTAAACACTGGCAGAAACAGGTTTTTTTGCATCTGAAAAAGCGATAACAAAAAAATAAAATAAACACTGATTCTAAAAAATGGAATCCCTAGTTATAATTAAAGGAGCACCTCTTATTAAAGAAATGGACCCTCTTCTGGATAAGAACACTTGGTCTACTGCCCTCCAAATCTTATATATACTGTATATATCATTCTTTGGTGGCAACCCCTTCTTATTATTAACCTATGTACGAAAAAGGCAGACAGTGATGGCTATTAGTCTAGAAACATGAAAACGTCTTAAAAACATTAATTATGTGAAACGCTTAGTCTGGATTAAAAGCGTATAGGAATATTGAGTATTTGTAGAATATAAACGGCTGTGATTTTTCCGGTTGTTTCCCTGAACGCAAACCTTTTTATTTCCATTTTGAAGCGGTTGACCATTCCCGGCCTGCCAAGCGTCGGATGGCGCGGCCGACTGCCCGTGAGAAGCTGGCAGGGCGAGCGCAGCTTGATATCTATAAACCAGCGCTGTAGGCACCACCTGGACACGGGATGTGTTCATTTCACAGCGTGACCGGAGATACCTTTTATAAGATCACTGCAATGCGTTATGTAGCCATTGAAAGACAAGGAAAACGCCAGAATACCTATTATTATAGTGATCAAATTCTCAAAGATGTACCATTTTTGCACGATTAGTTTAAATCTGCTGCACACTTGTGTATAATGTCGGTGTCTCATTCTTGATGTGTATTTTCGGCGCTTCCTGACCTGAATAACCTTCATGCTTAAAGTGACTTTCCCACTTTATTTTCCTCCTAACTGGATCAAATTAAATTAGATTTGCAAAGTCTTCAGGCTTTACTTGTTTACAGAAGCGGTATGACTGTGCATGTGCTTATTCATGTTGCCAAGTCCAGATATTCATAAATAAGGTTAAGTTTGATAAAGGAGCAATTCATTCTGTTTTTAAATGCTTTCTTTATTTAACATAACATTGAAGCAGGGGGTCTCTGGAGCTGGACCCCATTAATTTCAGCTCTGGAGACCCCCTGCTTCTGGAGATACTTGCCTCTGTAGTAGGTGCGGGTTGCCACTCCAGCTGAGCTAGCTGAGTTTAAGTTTAAAGCTCCCACGTCACGCGGGCCAATAGGAAGCCGAGCCTGATGACGTCACGCCTTCCTATTGGCCAACGGGGCGCAGGAGCTTTGAAACAATGCCATAATGTTAACCCTGGCAGCTAAGCGGAGCGACTACTGCCACCCCTTGCGGAGGTAAGAATCTCCAGAAGCAGGGGGTCCCTGGAGCTGAAATTAACGGGGTTCAGCTCCAGAGACCACTTGCTTCAAACCTATGTTATCGAGGTTCCAGTATCGGTTGAGTAATGGTTATCTTAGTTATTGTATGGGGTTCGGGGGGAAGTGGTTGTTTTTAGTTAATGATGTGTGATGTGTCATTATATTTTGCAAAATGTATCCTTTTATAAAAAAATTAAAAAAAGTAAAAAAGAGAGAGAAGAGTTAGGGGAAGAATGTGAGGGTAAAACGTAGAATTGTTGTGTAATTATTGTTACAGCTGGCAGGGTTTTAGGATGTTGCCAGAATGGGCCCTGGGCCAGCTTGTGGTTTAATGCCTCATGAGTTTGGTGGAGGTGGCGAAATGTCCTGGTGGGGCAGCATAAATGGGATCTCCTTGCAAGGTGACATATATCCTGGCGGTTGAGCCAGTTACCTGGCCAGCAGGGGCTCACGATACATGTGTATGCGTGGGCTCAAGACATAACAACGTGCAGTCTGGCACGGTAAGTTGCTAAGGGGTTGTATTATAATGGTTGGTATGTTAAATAAAATCTGTGGTCTTTATATCCCAAATATGTTGTAGTATTTGATATTGGTTGGTGGGAAGAAGGGGAGAGGTAAGTGGGACACCCATAGTTCAAGCTATTTAAACCTCCTGCAGAAATCAGGAAGTTATACTGGTAACTTCACCAGTACTTGGGTGTCCCTGGAGCAGATATTAACGTGGTTAAGTTCTGATTGTGTCCTGACGGAGTCAGGTGTCAAACGGGCTTCGAAGAATGCCAATGACAAAAAAAGAAATGTGAACTAATTTTAATAAATTACCCTCTAAGCCATGGGTGGCCAATGCCAGTCCCCAAGGGCCACCAACAGGTGGACATCAACTTCAACTTCAGCACAGGTGGCTCAGTCAGAATGAGCCACCTGTGCTGAAGCAGGGATATTCTGAAAACTTGACCTGTTGTTGGCCCCTGAGGACTGGAGTTGCCCACCCTTGCTCTAAGCTTTTACAGGTACCCGATTGGAGTAATAGTACAGGGGGCAGTTATGAATGGCACTGCTTGAATAAAGTGCACAGCAGCTGTCCGGACATCTGTGCAAACATTTGGACAGGGCAGTGTAGCTTGTTCTTTATCGGTGGCTGAATGCTACCTGCAGCAATGTTCTCTAATAGGTTCCTGTAGCAACATGATTATTTGAATGTGGACATACCATTCCCGGCTTTTCGGTCCATTTACCATTTGTGTCAACATTATGAAGGGAGTGTTACAGCAAAAAATGAATGCACTTGGCTTTGTTTTAATGATGCCAAAGTATTGGTCCAGCAGTTCAGTGCCTACAGCAAATACTAGATTGTGTTGAAAGAATATAACAAGAATACCTTTAGGAATGTCTCTAACAAGAATCATCGCCCTAAGTAGCTTAAATGCAATACGTTTTTCCCGTGGAGCACATTTCGGGTTTTGGTTTTACCTAACGGAGAAATGTTACGTTGAGCGCAGAGTCCTACAATGTAACATTTCTACATGAATGGGAAGCAGGTGGTCTCCACGCTGTGTTCAGCTCCGCGGACCACCTGGTAACAGAGATATGTATCTGTGAAGGTGATGCTGGTACTGACCCATCTAGGGGAAACAAAATGGGAGTTTAAATATCCCACACCCCGGTATGTATCTCTGGAAATGTATGACATATAGCAAATGGAAATATTACTGTGTGCTCATTTGCATGTCTTAGACAAGTCTGCAATCCCGCCTTTCACCATTATCGCCAAGCACACAACGCTTCCACTGCAGCAAGGGATTCTGGGTAATGACATTCAAATGAGCACACAGTGCCACCTTTTGCTTCAAATCCATTTTGACATGGACCCCTATAAGCTTATGCTTGCTGCATTGCACAGCTTTTAAGCACAGCATGGGATTAGATGCAAAGCCAGTAAACCTACTCACAGACAGCTGTTTCGACCTTTTGGGTCTCATCAGTGTGAGGGTGGTTATACTGGCTTTGCAATTTGAAGCTTGGACAGGTATCCACCACACATTAGTTAAGTTATAGTGGGTAAAAAAATTGACAAAAAACCCTCCACCGTAAAGCATGATCTTTCAAAATATATTACAATTCCACACAAGGAGGACAGCCAAACAATGGTGATATGATAATGGCTAGCACAATTTTTTTGTATGCGCTTGAAACATGAAATACATCATCAGTTCTCTTAAATGGGTGCAACTTATCTTACTTTCCCATAGCATTCTAGCACACACAAACACACAAACACATACTATGTGATCCCCAGTAACACACACTTAGGGACAGCGATAAGCAGCACACACACACACACACACACACACACACACACACACACACACACACACACACACACACACACACACACACACACACATCTAGCTTTAGTGAGTGAAGCAAAAACACTAAAACTAGAGCTCATGAATTCTGGGCCATGGGAATTCAGAGGGTTTCGGATTTCCACCCTCCTCATGAGACCCTCTTTACACCTTAATTGCAGTTACAAATAATAGGATTCATCGCTTGAGAACATGAAGATATGGTTGATACAGTGTTGCCAACCTAAGTGGCCAGTAGGATGTGCCTAGTAAGGCGCTTACTCAATAAACCTGAAGCGCCCAATGGCGCCATGATCGTCTGAAAACTCCTATTGAGTTGATAGTGTCGCGATGTGCGGTTTGGCGAATAATTGAATAAGCACTTAAAGCTGATCTTTCTGGAAGAGGTAAATATTTATTTTCACAAATGCCGACAGTAATCCTACCAGTCATGAGATATTGAGCAATGAGTCGCAGTGCTATCCCTCACTGAGGCCCATATTCACTAAATGATGCTAAGCTTTAGCACATTTTAAGTCTTTCATTAGAATGGGAGTTAGGGCAAATTAAACCGTAGAACCTTTAGTTAATATGGGCCCGAAAGAGCATTTATAAAGTGGAACAAATACTAGCTTTTTCCCTAGCATGAGATATCCTTCTTTTAGTAGAATAACCTTTTTCGCCCCCCCTCCCGTCCCCCCCCGACAAACCTGAAATAAAAATAACTTATTGCTTTCCCTCAAATATCTCAAGATTGATTACTGTATTTAATGACCATACACATCATTTGTACTAGATGATATGCCCTTTGTTGCACTTTTGTAATTATTAGGTTATTGTTTCCTATGATTAACAGCAACAAATCTATTAATCCTGAACAGGATGCATTTAATTTGCTTAATTAGTTTGAACCTACATGTTTCAGTCTTTTGTAAGTTGCCTCATTTTCTAACCAATTAAAAGACAGGGAGTTACAACTCATGCAATTGTGCTAAAAACCCTTCCTGTTAACGACTAGCAGCCTTGACTTTATGTGGGAGGGGTATTTTTGGCACACCTACGTTTTTCCACCACTTGATCTTTTAACTTTTTGCAGAAAACCATGAGTAGTGAGTGTCTTGTGAGATAAGATTCAATATAATGAGCGTAATGGGAGAGAGCGTGACTATTTATCTGAGCATGGCCATACAAGATCTGAAGCAGCGCTTTGTGCGCACACTTCCAACAATATAAAGCTTACGGATCGGCGCCACTTATTACTGTGGATAGGCTGTTATCACACATAAACACCATCGACCTGACACGTGTCTGTTGAGGTTTATTTATGGACACATGTAACGCGACGAACTCTTCTTGTAAAGTGCAGCGTGAACTGCTGCATTAGTTGTTAAGTTCTAGATGCAGAAGGAAAAAAATGTGGCTTAATCAAGGTCATTCAAATTCCGGCCTTGCACAGTGGTCTTATAATAGGGTGACCAGATGTTCCGGTTTGTCCGGGATTGCCCCGGTTTTTGGAATTGTGTCCCGGTGTCCCGACGAGTTTTTAAAAAGTTTCAAAACGTCCGGGGTTTTTTGTTTGCGCCGATCCTGAATGCGCTGCCGGCAAGAGCTAATCCAGCTCAAAGGTAGGGTGACCATTTTTTCCCAAAACCGAGACTACTGTTGACCATGCGGAAACGGCCCATGCCGACTGCACATGCGCGAATGAACCTTATCCCTCGAACCTCTCCTACATCATTGTTTAGGTAAAGTCAGATTGTGGACATAGCTTAAATTTTTCATGGTGTGTGTAACGTAACAATACTCTTGAAAAGCGTAGTTTACTTCACAGTGGGAATGAATTCCAACTATTTGTTTTGTTGGTGTTTCGTGGCGGTTGCCATGACAGAACATTATTTTTGTTTTATCTCAGGCAGCTCCCTTTCCCTTGCAGGTATAGTCCAGGTATGTTACATTGCATTGGCAGCAGCTGCATTATTGTATTTAGTGTCATGTCAAGTAAAAACATACGGGCCCCAAAACTCTGCGCTGGCATGAGGTGGGGAAAGTCATAAAGTATTTCAATCCTGACAGGAGCAGCACGGAGGCCTCGGCCATTCTGCGGTGTTGCTGGCAGTGTGTCTAGAGGCAGTTGCAGAACTAAGCAGGTTGCATGTTTGCATGTCTCAACAAAGCATTCTCACCCCCGCCGTGCCCTACCACGGAGGTGCCAGAGGGTATCGTATTATAACGCAGGCACCCTGAGACAATTGATGTTTCCCTACATGCGAAATAGGGTTTGTTTAACGCAGGGGTGTCCAACTCCAGTCATCAAGGGCCACCAACCTGTCAGGTTTTCAGGATATCCCTGCTTCAGCACAGGTGGCTCAAGCAGTGGCTCTGTCTTTGACTGAGCCACCTGCGCTGGAGCAGGGATATCCTGAAAACCTGACCTATTGGTTGCCCTTGATGACTGGAGTTGGACACCCCTGAATGAATAAAAAGTGGCACATTTTCATTTTGTCATTATACAGCGGTGATTGGTTTCACCGTGTTTGTCCATCAGTGGTTTAGTAGGTTACTGTAGAGCTTTTGTAAATTTCTCAGAAGGAAATTAGGTGTGGTTGCCAAGAGTGTCCTGGTGT